>NC_054537.1:91177989-91292989 GCF_017654505.1 Polyodon spathula
TCCTCCTTCACTTTCTCGCTTCCAATCCTGATCCTTGAAATCTCCCGTTTGCGCTGAGGGTTGAGACGGATGGAAGCTTTTATTGTTATTAGCGACTGTCTGGTCCCTTGCACTCCCATGTGCTGCAGGATGCTCCCGATTGTCAGGCTGAAACGAGGCGGCCTCACTCCTGTTACCCATAGCAACCTTCCTGGTAACTCTTAGTAACGATGTTCACTGTAACCAATAGCAACCAGAGACAGACAGAGAATGGGTCATTATTAGCCCACCCCCCGCTATATTGTAGCACACTCTGTCACGTAGTAGAAAGAATAAAACAGGATACAAATTACTGGTGTAACGTCAATTTTTGTTACTTCGTCAAATTTTAATACAGGAGTAGTGTTATTTTCAGGTAAAAAAGTCCTGCCCTTGCTCGCGCATGCCTATACAACACTGAAGTGCCCGTTCAAATCTGGTACGTTACTCTGTTTTCGGTCTTTTACATAATTGAATGTATCATATTTTCCAGTCTTTTACATCGCTGTTAATGTAATTCATGATATTTTTCCGCTAAAAATAATAATAACAAAAATAAAATAAAATAAAATAAATAAAGTCGGGTCTTTTACCTTTTTAAATTGAATGTATCTTATTTTCCAGTCTTTTAAATCGTTGTTAATGTAATCATATTTTTTCCACCATTAAGAAAATAGTATTTGAATATTTATCATATGCAATACATTGGGTCCTGCACATTTTTTTACTTGTGCAACTTTGCGGTGGAATTCTCATTTTGTCTTGTTCATTGTGAATTGTTTTCTTTTTGCAGAAATTGATTGTCTGATTCCAGTTTAAGCTTGCAAAAAATAACGTATAATTAATGGTAAATGTACCTCTGTTTGACAATAGGAAAACACATATCAGATCACAATTGATTGCACCTGTACCAAAATCTGACAATGTACCACTTTCTAATACTGCACCAGTAACAAAATATGACATCAAATTGTGCGACCTTGCCAAACTCTTATACCTGTACCAAACATTCATCTGTAGCTATAAGAGTTTTTTTTTTTTGTATTTATTTTTTTATGGTCAAGTTAAAACAATCCAACAATTCATCTTGGTGGTTATATAGAAAGTAGTTTGAAATAATAATTATTTATTTTTATAACTTATTTTTAAATTCATATCAACATGATCAGAATTCATACCAGCGACAATAATAATAATAATAATAATAATAATAATAATAATAATAATAATAATAATAATAATAATAATAATAATACCTTTGCAAAACTATTTTACAAAGGTGTACTTAAGGGTTACAAAAAATGGTGTCAAAAAATGCCCAGTCAACATATAGTTGCCTTTTTTAATCTTTTTCTTTTTTTATTAAAAAAATATACCTAGCTCTATAATACATATTACCGTTTGTTAACCCCAACTGTCTGTATTTAATATAAAACTAATTATTACATGTGGAGTAAAATGTAACAAAATGCCTACTTTCTCATCCAAAAAAATAAAATAAAATAAAAAATAGCTAGCAGTTTTTGATGAGTGTCCTTGTTTTTAAGGGAAAAGAAATCTGGGCATGTGGAAATAGTCTGGGCATGCACAGTGCAGGGCGGAAATAGTCTGGGCATGCACAGTGCAGGGTGGAAATAGTCTGGGCATGCACAGTGTAGGGGAGAAATAGTCTGGGCATGCACAGTGCAGGGGGGAAATAGTCTGGGCATGCACAGTGCAGGGTGGAAATAGTCTGGGCATGCACAGTGCAGGGAGGAAATAGTCTGGGCATGCACAGTGCAGGGTGAAAATAGTCTGGGCATGCACAGTGCAGAGTGGAAATAGTCTGGGCATGCACAGTGTGCAAAAGTAGTCTGAGCATGCATAGTATGCAAAAGTAGAAACATTTGATAGGGAGCATAAATTGACGTGACTCTGGTAATGGCTTGAAATATTTAGTAGCTAACTAAATTTTAGAGCACGTGTTGTGGCCATTGCACACACATTTCTAGGTTGGTCAAGTTCAAAAACTTTATGGCTGACCAGTCGATTTCATTGGCTGTGTTCTCATTTATACTTGTGAATATACATTTTACTTCTAGCAATGTGATAGGCCATATGTGAGTCTTCTTGGAAACTGCAGCCATATAAACTCGACACAACCCTCAATTCAACTACCAGTATCAGTCATCTTCAAGTATCCTGCTTACTTCAAATGCAAAAAGGCATCAAATGCATTTTTATTTGCAGCAAAGCAATGTGTAAAAGGGCCTAAATAAATAATTATTAGTATGATGTTAACCAAGGCATGTGCCTCAGGTGCCTCCTAGCTGGCTATGACCTTGATATATATATAGATTATCCACATATGTCGAATATATTATTATTATTATTATTATTATTATTATTATTATTATTATTAGTATTTATTATTAGTAGTAGTCGTCGTCATAGTAGTAGTAGTATTTATTTCTTAGCAGACACCCTTATCAGTTGTTACAAAATATCACAGTACAAAGTATTGCATTACAGATAAGATCAGTTATAAAGTACAATAAAATCAGTAGAAAATAAGTTCAATTTCAGATAAGAGCAAAATAAGGAATACAGTAAATAATTACATTTAAGAGCGAGTTTGAGTAAAAGCAGTTAAACTTGTGTGGAGTAGTCGGTGAGGAAGGGACGAATTTTGCAACCTTTGCTGAGGAAGAAGTGACGGATAGGTCAAGGGTGACACAGAGGTTGTTGGTGGATGAGGAGGGAGAGAGGGTGGTGGATTTAAGAGGAATAGAGATAGAGAGATCAGCATGGGGGAGGATGAGGGGGAATAAAACAAGGTCTTATTTGGAGAGGTTGAGTTTTAGATAATGCAAGTGCATCCAGGAGGAGATGGCTGAGAGGCAGGTAGAGATACGGGCGGAAATGTCAGTCAGTGGGGGGAAAGGAGAGGAAGATCTGGGCATAGAAATGATACGAGAAGCCATGGGAGGAAGTGAGGGGGCCCAGGGAGTGGATGTACATAGAAAACAAGAGGGATCCCAGGACTGAGACTTGGGGTACACTTGTCGAAAGAGAGCAAGAGACAGAGGGTGAGCAACACCAGGACACCCGTTACGTGCGATTAGCAAGAGCAGTGCCAGAGAGTCCCAGGTCAGCGAGGGAGGACAGGAGAATAGAATGGCCTCCACTGTTGTCATATATCATGGTGGAAATAACTATTTAAGGCAGACTGATGCCGTTTCAGTTTGAAAGTTGCACAAAGACTTACAGATTAATGTTATATTTATAAGAACATAGTGACATACCAATTCTGAGATGGAGTTCCAATCCTAAAAGGATCATGGTCTTCCTGGTTCAGTTCACTGAGCTGTTTGTTTGCTTTCAAATTCTCTATACTTGTCTGATATCTGCTTGTGTTTAAATAGTTAAATAGTTTTAAAATACATTTTAAAGTAATTCAATGAATTTGACTAGCTGTAGTGGAGTTATGTACTCAAGTTTTACAGAAGAATATATATATATATATATATATATATATATATATATATATATCTATATATATATATCATATATATATATCTATATATTTCGGAAAAAGCTTCTTGTCACTGTGGTTGTGATTTACTGCATGAAAATAAATGGCAATCAAGGTGTTAGACTGATCTCTGTAGCCAATGATTTCCTTTAATGAATAGCAGTCCTGTGTTAGTACATGTCATTAAGGACAGAGCTGCTTAGTGGTCATTACCTTTGACCTTTGTTGCAGGCTGACATTAAATCAGAAATGTACAGCTGTGGCCAAAGTTTTGCATCACCCTATAGAATGAACTCATTTTGCTTCGTAAAGTTGAATGAAACCTGCTGAATAATGTTACCTTGTTAACATATTGAATTATATACCGCTTTGTAGTTTTCCATATACTTAACAAAAAACTGACAAAAATTGTAAAATGTGACATTTCAAAATCTAACTTGAAATACTGCTACTATTATGGCTTCTGGTAGACTTACTGTATCATTTGTAGTTTCTTTGATTACATTATGTTAAATAAAAGATCTAAATTATGTTCATATAGTTTTTCTAAATTATTTTTATTCTAGGTGATGCAGAATGTTTGGTCATAGCTGTACATCCAAATAATAGCTTTTTATTACAGTGATGACAGGTATGTGTGTTATCCATGACACAAAAACAGATATCGTTGAGCTATCCACTGTATAGTTTTTGGTCAAGGATAAAGTTGGATATTTATGAGAATAAGATATATAAGAGCAATACTTTTAAGCAATACTTTAAATTTTCATTCTGGAGAAAAAGGTAATTCAAAGGGTTTTCTTTTTCTTTTTTATATAAATAAAGTGGAGTTTAGTAAATATGACCATATAGTTTTTTTTTTTTTTTTTTTTTGTTTTTTTTTTTAAGAACAATCACAACTACAGCAAACATTTAGGGTAACTTATTTTATATTTTCAATAAAAAGCATATTTACTGTTAGAAAACATAATATTCAATAATAACATAACCAATGAAAGATTATATATTTTTTTTCCCTTGCATATTACTAGATAATAATTACTGCATCACAGTCAATAGTTTTACATTTAAATGCGAGAGACCCTTTACATAATTCAGCTTTATTTTAAAGTAATTGTGTAAAGCACACATTTGATACATATAAGAAGTGCTTTGAACAAAACAACAAAAAGCTGTAATGTCATGAAGCAATGCAAGATGTAATCTAAACTGAGAAACAGAGAAACCATTGAGAATGATTTATATAATTAATTGACCAGTCTTAAGTAGTTATCGTGATGTAAGGAATTTAGAACTCATTAATTTGGGCCCTGACAGATCTCATATTAGGGCTGGCAAATATGGATTGGCCCCCTTATTCATTGTAACAGCTAGAATTTACATGACAGTAAGAGTTAGTGAAAAAGACTTATTGCTAAAGTCAAACTGCCTATTTTGTAATCAACTGTACTGCTTTGTAATAAAGGGTAATGAAAAAAGGGAAAAAAATAACAGCACAGTGTAATTGGGAGGTGATTTTTCTTGAGTTCCTGCTGAGCGAACACACTGAGCAGCTGCCTACTGCATTAATACAAACACGTCTTTCTTCCCACATATGTTTTGAATTGCATGCATTTTAATGCACCACTTGTTATATTAAATAATTAGAACACAAACTTTACTTGCTCTATATCACCTCTATTGTTCAGTCAAACAGATCACTTTTAATAGACTCTTATGATGCGTGCATTTTTGCAGGAAGATATTTATGAAGACAGGTGAGGCAATGCATTACACATAGATAGACTGGGATAACACCGGTTTCCTCATTGTTAAGTTTGATATTAGGAGGGCAGTGGATGTAAATATGCTTGAACTTGCGCTTTTAATGTTTATGGCCAAGTGGCCAGTCTGAGTGTGAATGTAACATTTCATTTGGGCTATAGTGGCACATCAGTGTCGCACCATGAAAACACAAAGTTGGTTAAAGCAAGCGGTTTGTGACAGCTATTGATAACAGGAAGATGACCCTCCTCGGGGGTGGGGGGGCGGGGGGGGGGGGGGGGGGGGGGGGGGGAGTGGAATGTAACTGTAGCCAAAAAATGGATGTTAATCTATGTTTAGATTCATTTGAAAATAATCCACTTCATTTGTAGACTTCTGAAATGAAAAGAAATTGACCACAAAAATAAATAAATAAAAGAAAATAACATTCCACTGAACGACATCCAGTATCACATATTAAGCCTGCATAGTGAAAGCATGCTAACACATACAGTATAGAAGTAGTTTAAAGCATGGTCAAAGGAATAGTTACACACAGAACATGCATGTATAGATGACTTAAAAACATATGTGCAAATTAACAACGCTGATACCAAATTTTCATAAACTTTCTTTAACAAACAGCAGAGAATGAACTAATTCTGCATCTGTTAAAATAAAGTCTACCAGTAGAGGGCAGGTGTTGCATTTTAACTGGTGAAGTGAACGGTTGTTTGGATACTGTTTCTCATGCTGTTGGAAGCTTTACCAGAAAAAAAAAAAAAAATTAGTTCAGAAATATAGATAAATAACTATAAAGGCACTTAAGGTCCCTTTAAAAAACCTTTAAACTCCCATAAAATATATATTAAAAAAAAAAAAAAAAAAAAAATCAAACCACATCTCTTTAGAGTGACACTTACTTTAAAACAATAATCGAGACACAGGGGCATTACTTAATACAGGACATATATTTGATTGAAGGTGGTAGAAAAAGAGTGCATATTTATGGACTAACACTGTTTAGTGTTCAGATGTGACTGTGTTCCCAGACACTGTAATATGTAAAAATACACCAATGTTATATGAGCTTGTTGAACATGTTTCTTCCCATCGAAAAAGGAGAGTTGCATTAAAAACGATTAGCCAGTAGCAGGAACTGTGGATCAAGAAGCAGAAAAAAAAAATTATTACTGTGGAATCATTGTGTTAAAGCCATCATGTAGTTCCATGATACTTATAGCCAGAGCTGTAAAAGCCATATAAGCCATTTAAAATGTATTTTTTGTAAATGATCTGTTGCCTATTAAATATGAGTTTATAAAATGAGTCATTATTTATAAGTACAGGCACAGGTAACACTAATACAATATTACAACATTATTATAGCGTTTTAGAGCTATAGGTGGTATTGTATTATATAGATTTTATATAACCCTTATAATCAATCCTTACACTAAACTGTTACTCATGTTTTAAAATGAAACGTTATCCTTATATTTTGGACTAAACATTAGTTATGCATTCTTTGAAGCTGTATGCTTTCGTTATTTTATTTTTCTTGAATTGTTTCACAAATGTCACTGCTGTTTAAAAGCAGTCAATTGTATGCCCTGTTTAACTGATAGGTTAACAGCAGCTGTTTCAAAAATGGTTTAATTTTCTATAGTGCAGCTAGCAATTCACCTTTTAAATAACCCCCACAATAGCCAAGTCAACTTGAATATCCTTTCAATTTTTCATCTTTCTGGGATACTTACAAGCTGCTATGCAAAGGCTCTCTTTTTCACAGTTAAGGTGGTATCTAGTATGCTTTTGTTTGTTTGCTTTGTTTTTCTTTTGCATTTCCTTGAACTTTCTTGGGTACATTTTTTTCAGTTAATGTACTTTTACCTAGTATGTATGACTTGATATTTGTGATTTCTGAAATATTGATAGTGTAATAATATGTCACATGTGGATATAAATGTAAAACTTTTGTATTTGCTATTGAAAAAAAGACCAAGTTGTATTAAAAACCACACGGTTTCCTTTTTAGGAACAATTCATGTTTAATTTACTATTCAATGTGTGTGCTTCATCCACGTGTTATGGGAGGTTTTCTATTTGTATGTTTTTTTTTTATTGAGCTACATTTTATTCTCTTTAACTCTGTGACACAAACATATTTATTGGCAAGCACATGTCATGATAGGGCCTAGTATGTTCCTACAATGATCATGATTTAAGAAGCAAGGGTCAAACTCACTGAACATTTACTCTATACCATTGTTTGTAAAAATGAAAAACATTGCTAAAAGACTCTGCAAGAACCAACTAACGCTTATTCAGAAGCCTTTGCATTGGTGTAAGTGTGCACCATAGCAGATTCTCAGTAAATCTCAGTTATGCTATACAAATCTACTCTTATAAAGCACGGCTGTTTACCGTTGTCTCCTCGACAACATTTACTGTCTCAAACAAAGACTCAGCAACAGCTGTGGAATGTAGTGTTGCGCCTTGCCTCCGCTGTGACCATTACAGTGGATAATTGTGCTGGAGGTCTGTCAAAAGGGACACATTCACAACCCATGGTACCCAATCAGTTACATTTGTTTTACCCAGTGGCATAATTGAATTGCCTGTCTGATACAGAGTGGAGCCTGTACTAGTAACTATACAGCACTCATTTTTGATTAAGATTTTTCTGTTTTTCAGAACTGTTTCACATAAAACCTGAAGAACATACTGGGGTGTTGTATGACTTGTTGGTCTATGGAAACAACACAGCACTGTCTGTGTAGTTTACACAAAAATCACATAAATCAATGGTGTGTTTGTTTCCCTGTAATAAAATGTTATTATTATATATATATATATATATATATATATATATATATATATATATATATATATATATACAGTAGTAGTGATTGTCACAGTATGAGAGTCTTTATGGTTAAAATCCTAAAAACGGCACTGTCGTCTTTCTCTTGTAATGATCGTACAGTACATCCTTTGACTTTGCCTCTCCATTGTAAGCGGGTCTCTCTCCAGCTTTAATTTCTATTTTCATGCCTTTAAACTGCCTACTCTGCAGTTTTGTGAGGCAGCGTCTATCTCTTGGTTGCCCCTACCTAGTGTGACTGCTCGCGCCATCCCTCCATTACAATTCAAAAGAAAAACTGTTAGGAGCATTGTCATCTGCCTGACATGACATACTTTACGATGTATAAGGGAAATTTTAATAAGACCTCAGAGGAGTCTACCGCCACTCTAGAGGAAAGCTTTTCTGCACCAACTCTTTTTAGGGACCCCCACGACACCTTATGTGAGGTGTGTTCTATTCGGGTCACAGTAGAGTCACACATGACAGAGTACAGTTACTTCGGACCAACTTACCACTGGTCGATAGGAAGACAAATACTGGTTCGTGTCTTATTACACGCACAGAAATGTTTTCTAACTTTTTTTATAAAGATGAATCAAATATACAATTAAATTTAAAATTACTAAATCTTATATATATTATATATATATATATATATATATATATATATATATATATATATATATATATATATATATATATATATATATTTCTAAACATCAAATTACTGCTTTTCAAAGCAATTTGAAATTATTTAATTAATGCAAAATGTTTTTAGCTCACTCAAAACATATTCTAAACACAGTTTAATGAATCATTTCAAAATGATCTCTACAACTTTGATTATTATAACAAATAAACTGTTTGAATTCTGAACAGCCTGGGAATGCAAGTCCCCTTCATTAGTTAGTGTGTCATACTGTCTCCCTTCTGCTTGCACTTCACTGTCCCTTATCATGGTGATCGCTACTAATCCACTCATAAACTATTCACGCTACACATGTAGGTCAGAGAGGCACATGTCATGTTAATCACTCCGGTGGATTCTGTCGAAGAATCAGGGTGATGCGGGTGGAAAGCGCTTGTCAGCTTTATAGTCCTGCTACAGCAGATTATGCCTTTTCCACAATCCCATTAACATTACTTACTCAAGACAGATATTTATGTATATTATTATTTTGATTTAGGTTATAATATGCAGGTAGTACTCTATCCCACAGTAAGCACTGTTTCAAATTAGTCTCAGGTCACAAAGTCCAATAAAATGCATAAGCTGAAATATAGTATGCATGTGATACCTATAAATAAAGTTAATGGATGTGCTGCACTCTATCTGCAGATGTATCAGTATGTTATTAGCAGATACATTATTTCTGTGCATATGTCTACTGTACTGATTACTGGTAGTGGTTAGAGTGTTTATAATAATAATAATAATAATAATAATAATAATAATAATAATAATAATGTGTGTGTGTGTATATATATATATATATATATATATATATATATATATATATATATATATATATGTATATATGTATGTATATATATACACACACACACACACACACACACACACACACACACACACACACACACACACACACACACACACATATATATATATATTCATGCAAGCTACGTTTTCTTAATATGTTTGATACAAAAAGAACCCTCTCTCTGTGTCAGAATATAGTGGTGTGACCTGAACGGAGAGGCTTGAAGAAATGAGGATTGATTCTCTGATCATACACAGCCTACAGATAAAAGCATCAGTGTTTTTGCCAAACATTATCATCAGCTGCTGGAGGAGCTAAACCAGTATTCTGCCTCCATCGCTAATATGCGAATGCAAAGGTGATAAATGCTATCAGTAGATTGAGATGTGCTTGACATTTCTGTAATATTAATTAGATTACCATATCTCACTGAAGGAAATTTAGCATTCATTATAAATTCATAATAACACAGACAAAGGCCTCACTCCGCCTTGACTGACAGACAGTGTCTCCCGGGGAGCTCACCCCCTCAACATCTCTGAAAAGCTGGGGCGCTGGACTTCATCATAAATTGGGAGGAGGAGAGCTATTTCTTGAATATGGCTTATTAAATTGGACAAAAGCTGTCTCCCTCTTAGTGATGTTTCAAGATGCCCTCTGCCTGCATGTGAAATATGCCTGTGACTGAGAGCCATTTGCATTACCCTGCAGTCATTTTTATACAGGGAGGTAATGAAGTTGTCAGTGGAGCCTCAGTGTGGCACAGCTTGATATTCAAATGGGCTCATCCCCAGCTGATCTGTAAGCTTGTGTGTTGCCATCTGAATGATCCAATTATGCACAGCAACTGCAGCTTTGTTTCAAGGTAGGAGGCAAGATTTCCACCCTGGGATTTGAAAGCTGCAGATACAATTAATCCTTTGCCTGTTAATGAGTGTGGCTAGGTCGTTCCCTCTAAATAAACAGCATATGCTTTGTTTGTATATACTTGTGTAATGGCTTTGCAGCGAAACTTATTCAAGACGCATTATGAGAGCTTGTCCCATTTGAAAAGGGTGACTCCAAACACTGACATTGATCTTTTTAAAGATGTACCATCTGTACATTCCATTAAGAATACATAATTGCTTGTCATACATGATGTTTTCTTTGACTAAGCAGCAACGCCAGTAAGAGAAATAAGAAAGGTGTCTCTTCTGTTTTTATTTTTTTTTTATCTTAATTTTGGTTTGGTTACAGTAACTGCAAAAGCGGCACTTTGTCATCGTAATATTGGACTCCCATGTTAGTAAGAATGTGTTAAACACCAGATGTGTAGATTGTATAGTTATTTTATTTTAACTATTGTTTGATGGATTTATACAGTGTGCATTTACTGTACAGTGTGCTTTCTATATAATCACTTATGGAATTCTAGTGCAATTAAAGACATTACATGAAAACTTATCATTTTTTTCTATCTAATACTTTGATACTTTATGACAAGCAGCACAATTTCATTAATTATCAACATTGTAGAGTAATTAAAATTTAACAGCTGTGTTAGTGAGATTACTGATGAGGAAGACATGTGTTATTTGCTGCTGCTTTTAAAAGACCACTTCATCCCAAAACCTCCCTAAGCTCTTATTGAAGGATTAGTTGTTTTTGAGTACTACCTGTGGTGACTGGCAGCTGTGTTTTCTGCTCTCTGAAGATTTGTTTTGGAACTGCAAGACTGTCATACACGCAGAAGCAAGGCTGGTTTAAATTGTTCATGGCTCTTCAGTATTCAAAGCACATTTAAACGCTTCAGTTTCTTTAAACATGTATTGTCAGTGTGGTGGTTACAATTTTTGGAGCAGTTTTAACTTAGAGGATTTAAAGTTTATTAGTGTTAATTCAGTAGCAAGGTTAGTTTCCCTACATCCCATGTTCTGGAGGGACAGCCCTTGACTGGGGCAAGGAAGCAGTTCATTTCGTTGCACAACAATCCTTGGTTTCTTAGACCATCAACAAAGGTGCCTGTGTAGTGCCATATGCACTGAATTGTAAGGGGTTTTTGCAAAGTGTCCACTGAGGGCTAAATTGAGACCAACAAACTCATTGATTCTGTAAAATGGGTTCTGAGATTTGAACAAAGACCAGACACTGCTGTCCAATCCCACATTGTCGCTCGGCTTTAACAACCAACAAATCCAATCACAGTTGGTACCCGTGACAGCTGTAAGGAAAGCACTGAATAATCTTTTCAAACAATGAAAAATATGAACTACTGATTTTAAAACTTTCAGTGGATGGAGATTATGTGACCTTTACAGTATACTGTCCCCCCCCCCCCCCCCCCCCCAAAAAAAAAAAAAAAAAAGAATAAATGCAAGTCATAAACTTGATGCAGCTGCCTCCAGAATAGGACTGTGCATCTCTGAGTAGTTATTGGAACTGTTAACATTCAAGGTGCATCTGTTTACTTTTGGCCTGCTCCCATGTACACAAATAATTAGACAAAGTGATGAGGATATAGAATCCAATCAGAAAGATGAAAAGCATAGCCAATGAAAAGTGAGTTTGCTGAAGTACCTCACTCAATGGGTTTAGACAAAACTGAAAAATGTTGTTGATCTCAGATCCACTGGCTGATTACTGAAGTGTTCGATTTTTCAGCGTGTCAATTCATCAATGCCTACCTGCTTCTATTTAACACTTTCTCCTGTTTCCAATTCATCTTCCAAGGTAGCCAATCTCTGTCACATGATATCTGCTTCACGGGAAGGTCAATAGACCATTGTGACAGGGGCCTGGTTTCCACCCCAGCTGGCTCGCTGCTCTGTCTGGTTTTGTTCACAGCAGATGGAGCCTGGGCGTCTTGCAGATTCTGAAATATTAATAAGAGGATGTTTATTCCTCATTTAAATGAGCCTCTTTGTTTTATAATTCAATACAGGATACACAAAGGGGATGCTGTGTTCCCAATGGTTTTATATGAACTCTACAAAAAAGAGCTACATTTTATGCAGTCGTTCGTGTGATTCAGATTAACTATCTGTGTCTTTTAGTGACCCCTGTGGTAACATTTAAATTACACCATAACAATATTTGTGATGGGTTTATTCTGTTATCATTCTAGTCTATTTACATTTCCTGGCACCTTATTATTCTTAAAAAAGAAATACTCCTGGACCTTTAAATACAACTCCACCAAGCCTCTCTTCTTAATCACAGACATTTTGACAGTGGACTGTTACAGTGAGGACTTTTGACTTAAATGCTACTTTTTTTTTTTTTTTTTTTTTTTTTTTTTAGCAATGCCAATCCATCAGCCAGGTTAAGGCTGCTGTTCGTCGCCCTGAGCTACTGCCAGAGACAAATGGCCATAACAATTTTAAATCAATCATTAAATGATTAGCTGTGAGTCCAAAGTAAATAGCAATCAGCCTATTAGGCATCAGGAGTACTGAGATAAAGGTGAAGAATTATTGGAAATAAGGATGTTTTGGTGCTGTGCTGATAGGACAGAGCAGGCAGGGGTGTTTCTTTGTTTCTATGATCACACCAGGAAAATGTTTGTCCTAAATAACACAGCAAGCTGCCCAGATAGCACAGAATGTAATGGCTGCCCTTGACATGAAAATGTCAATAATAAACCACCGTCACGATAGCTTTTATTACTCGGGCACAATCAATGTCTGATTGTTGTTCGAATTTATTTTGTTTGAAAAAAGTACAAACAAATAAACAAAATACATTGCTGCCTCACAGGTTCTCTGTCAATTTTTGTAAGCAGATTTGCAGTTTGGAATTTAAAGCAGTTAAAATGTGTAAATTAAGAATTTTTTTTTCCTTAAACCTTAATTTTTCTTTAATTGATGTTATGAGTCTGCTTCTGTTGAAGCATTTCAACTGGCAATAATAATACAAACATGTACATACAGGAAAGTACCTCATCATCAGTGTTATTAATATTACTGTCTAACACCTTACATCTCATTTACCTTCCCTTTGTTTCTGTATTTCAGTACAACTGAAAATTGTTTTAATCGTCAGACTACAGACAGTGTAAATACATCCACTTAGAATATACATAATTATAGTTAAAGAAAACAAAAGGGGACAAATCATTTTCCAATTCCTCATATCCAATATGATCCATTTAAATGAGTGATTAATGTTTGATTTGTTTTTAATTGTCTATTATGCATTTTTATTAATTATTTGTACGTGTTTATAATAAACAACAGTAATATAAAAATGAGTCTGAAAGCAATTTATTTAAGATTTGGTCTGGTAGAAGAGGGATGGTAATGGGAATAGGGATGTTAACTAGGCCGCCAGCTGAGAAATGCTTTAACTAATTTATTTGCATTTATTTTCTAACAGGCACAAGGACATTCAAACAACATTAACTGAAACACTTTGATTAATTCAAATTCCACACTTTAAGTGTCTTAGTGGTAGCAACTGATGGGAAGCCATCTCAAGAACCACTTCTTACAAGCAGCAACAATGAGGTTTAACTATACTAACCCCTACAAAATGGTGGGGACCATGTATTGGTTAACAATGAATTTCTGAATCAGATGAAAAGGCTCTAGTGGATATTGCATCCCAGCCCCAGGCAACCAAAAAGGAGAACTCTACCAGCGAACTTAAAGAGCTGCTCCACTAACCCAGGTCAGCAGAGACTCAGTTCATTCTCCCTGGACTCTTTATAACCGATTGGCATGTGTACATTCAAACTGAATCCAGTGGAGAGTAAGAGTAACTGATTTGCTTGCTGACATTGCAGGCCAGCTTGGAAACCCTTTTTGAAATGAAGTGCTGGAATGAATTCATGTTAACAGACAGCATTGCTGGAGATATAGAGGCTGTAGGTACAAGAGGAATCCTGTCCCAATGATATTGCTTCAATAATGCCTTTAGAAATATAATAATAATAATAAAAAACACCACATAATTATTACAGTATAAGGGGATATAAACATAACTAAAGTATGTGACGTGTAAAATCACTATATAAACATGTGTTTACAATGTTTTTGTTAGTTGGTTGTATTTTTGAACTACCCTATTAATGATTGTGTTATATCATATAGTTTTGTGTATGTTTCAATGGATATGAAAGTCTACAATCCTTAAATGGTGATTGACCTCTCCTTTTTTTGCAGAATGGCCTCAATAATTCACTGTAGTGACTAACAATTAGTTTTATTTATTTGAACTGCAGTAATGACATCTTTCTGTAGCACCTAATATATACAGTTGTAGTCAAAAGTTTACATACCCCAATGCAAATGTATAATTTCTACAAATTTCTCAAAACAAATAATTATAAGAAAAATCTTTTGTAGCAAAAGCTTTGCTTTTGTGGATGAGAAAAAAATAGATGTCTGTAATTATTTATTTCAGCAATGTTTTTGGAAAATTCCAAAAATGCTAAAAGTCAAAAGTATTCATTCCCTGAAAGGGAAACATAAATTAATAGCTAGTTGAGGCACCTTTAGCAATAATAACCTCTTTTAAACAATTAGGATGTTTGTCAATGAGCTTTTGACATGATTCTTTAGTGATTTCAACCATTCTTCAATACAAAATTGTTCCAGTTCATTCAAATTCCGAGGACTTCTCTTGTGCTCAGCCTTCTTCAACTCATACCAGAGATTCTCAATCAGATTTAGATTTGGACTTTGACTAGGTCATTCCAGAACCTTGATTTTATTCTTCTTTAACTTTTCTGAAGTAGATTTTGATGTGTGCTTTGGATCGTTGTCGTGTTGAAACGTCCAGTTGCACTTTAAACCAAGTTTTGTAGCAGAGGGTTTCAGATGATTGGCCAGTATCTTTTGGTATGCTATGGAATCCATTTTATCATGCACTGGAACTGAATTTCCTATGCCATTAGAGGAAACAGTCCCATAGAAGGATATTATCTCCTCCATGCTTGACAGTAGGTATGGTGTTCTTTTCTTTGTACGCCTCACCAGACTTTCTCCAAACGTAACGACTATCAGTGTGACCAAATAGCTACATTTTTGTCTCTTCACTGCACAAAATCTTTGACCAGAACTCACAGCCATCATTCAAATGTTGTTTTGCAAACATTAAGAGATTGTCCTTGTGATGTTTTCCTAAGAGTGGCTTTTTTCTTGGCCTGCGACCATTGAGACCTTCACCATGCAATACTCGACCTATGGTTGAAATGGAAACCCCAGCCACTTGCAGCTAGTTCACTCTGAATATCTTTTTAGCAGTCAATCTGGGATTGTTATTAACCTTCTTCACAATTCTTCTAATTTATTTTGGTGAAAGAACCTTCTTTCTTCCAGACCTAGGGATCACTGTGACAGTACCATGAGTCTTATACTTCTTGATAATAAAAACAGTAGTTGAAATTGGGATACTCAAATGCTTGGAAATCTTCTTGTATCCTTCTCCAGCTTTATGACAAGCTTTATGACATTTTCTGCCTTCAGAGAGCTCTTTACTTTTCCCATATTGACTTATTGGTAATGACAGCAATCCTCCTATGCCTAACCCTTTTATACTCTCTAAGAATATTCACCTACAATCCAGCATTTTCTAGACTTTTCTAGAATTAGGTTCTGCATTATCATATCGAAATTTCTAGTCAATACTGTCACAGCATCAAAGGGTATGAATACTTTTGAATTAGCAATTTTGGAGTTTTGCAAAAAAACTTGTACTTGTTTCTTGTAACTTTTTTTCCTCATCCACAAAAGCAAAACTTTTGCTACAAAAGATTTTTCCTAACATTCTTTGTTTTTGAGAAATTAAATTTATAAATTTCCATTGGGGTATGTAAAATTTTGACTACAACTGTATTCCCTAACAACAGGTCAACTCTCAGTAGTAAAAATGATAAACTGCGATCCAATATTTCAGGAATTGTGAAAGTGTTCATGTTTCAATGTACCATTACTATAGTAAGCAGCACTATTGAGGTAGAACAAAATGCTGCTACTACCACTACCACCACTAAGATGATCAGGGAGGATCTCTTTGACTGTGGGGCCATGTTCAGGGCCCTTGTCCGATCAAGGATTAAGTTGGAGCACACCCATACGGAGTCTGCTGGCGACATGGCCACCTTTGTCGACTAGTGGGCTCTAGGGGGCGTGCTCTGTACCACCTCCCCTTTGGTTTTGCTCATTTAATTTACAGTCTTTTTTTTCAGTTTTTTCGTTTAATTAGTTAAATGCCTATTTATTTAGCATCCTCTTTTATGAGGATGCTGATTTGAATGTTTTTCTCCAGTCGTCCCATTGATGGCTGGAGGTGACGATATTCTTTTTTTAGGCATTTAAATAGGACTACTACTACTACTACTACTACTAATAATAATAATAATACTAGTAATAATAATAAAAAAAAATTATGCTGGGAATGGGAAAGTTAAATTTCTATTTGATAAAAACAATTGAACTTGATTAAAATGACCTTGTTTTGCACCATCTGCACTCCTCTAAACACATGGGTATAGGTTACCTCATTATTGTCTTTGTTGAATGACTCCTTGTCAATTGAAATATGTGTGATACATAAAACACCTTCTTGAACTTCACATGTAATGTAAATAATAACAATGGATACTGGTAGAAATATTTTT
The DNA here is from genome assembly GCF_017654505.1 of Polyodon spathula. Lineage (NCBI taxonomy): Eukaryota > Metazoa > Chordata > Actinopteri > Acipenseriformes > Polyodontidae > Polyodon > Polyodon spathula. The sequence goes on from NC_054537.1 coordinate 91,195,239, forward strand.
TTTTGTAAATATTTACTTCTCAGGTATTCCCTTAAGTGGATTTGACTGTACTATAATTGCCTATTTCAATGGCCCATTGGCTGTTAACCTTGAAATGACTAGGGTAAAACAGGCAAAGCCTTCCCTGTCAGGCCTGACCTATCTCAGTACTGGAAAGAGTGCTGCCATGACAACCACGACAGATGTCAGCTAAGCAATGTGCACTCTAGAAAGACTCCTGCATTGAGAAAATCGATCTTGTAATGGTACTACCAAATGCATTCACTGAACTGCCAACTGTTCTAGGCTTAATCATTTATTTCATCTAGCGGAGAGAAGAAAACATAAAAAAAATGAAATGAATTTGACCTATGTCTCTGAGTGACTTTAGTACTGCACTGAATTCAAGGAATCGCCTGTTATGAATAAAAAAAAAATGACATCGGGAATAACATTTTGAAATGAAATGGCTCTTGTAATGTCAAATCTTTGGAAATATGTTCTGCAAATGTCACTAGTGTAGTACTTATTTGTTGTTTGTTGTACACGCTCTTCGTCTCAGCCGTATTTATTAATGTGAAAAACAAGATCTTGGGATGCCTGCATCTTGTACATATTTATTACAAAGAGTTTGTTTTTTATTGTCCGATGCAGAAATTTATTTCAGTTGAATAGTAATACTGGAAGAACATTCAGGGACAATTTATGGTTCTATTAATATAGCACGTGTGTCTACAGAACAGGAGGGCATCATTTGCTTTTGGCAACATGATGGCTGTAGAAAAACTAGAAAGATGTTTCAGTAACTATCTCAGATATGCATAAACATATGTTTCCTTGATTGTACTTTTATTTTCCCCTAGAGGCACTTTCCCTTTATTTTGGAAACAGGTGCAACCATTTAGCATGCACTCAGGATTCTGTGTCCTGAAATTAAAAGTGAATTCTTAAATGTAAAAGGTGTTCTTGAGGTCATAACCCTGAGTATATTTTGCTTCTCTTACAGTTTCACCTCTGAATTTATGATAAAAGTGCCCTATTAGATGTCCTGAGCTACTGCAAATATAACCTTCCAATTCCCTGCAACATGAAGGAAAACAAAATGGAAAATACTCTGAAAGATTTGATCTTTCTGCTTTTGCTTACTGTAAATGCTTTCATCTTGAACTGTGTGTAGTTTTATTTATTTATTTTCTGGGCTGCATTCCAAAATGGAGTGGGCTTGAACTTTCTCCCATAATCTTGCTATGATTGTGATCCTCGTAAAACAAGGTTTCCTGAGCCACGGGCCCAACTCTGAGTACCTTAAAGAAACACATCAGTGTCACATGTCTTTGTGTCAGGCCCTATATGGCAACACAAGAGTTCCTACTCTTTCTTACAGCAAACACACTGTCTTAGACGTCTGCCCTTAAATCCTGTGGTACTTTTTAGTTGCTTACTCATAGTCTACATTTTCAGTATTATCTTCTAGTGGGTTGGAAAAACTTTCATCTTGTGTTATTAGTTCCTTGCTAGACTGACATAGTAGCACCATTATCTATATAAATAAATACAATTTCAATACTCTAACCAAACACAGGGCTTATAACCTTAATTGTTTTTGTTCAACTGAGAAGACCTAGCTGCTATGAGAAAGCTACAGGTGAGTTATGGCACGACCCAGGAACCCAGCAAGTAGAGAATTGCAGTTGTCCAAACATTAGTCACTAAATGTCTTTCAGAAATGCACATGTGAGACCCAAACAGCAAACAGAAATGCATGACAGGTAAGGTTTTTATATCACTATTTAATCAACTATAACTCTTTAAATGCCACTGCCTATTATTGCTACTGCTTACTCTCATAAAAGTTGCTTTTCATTCCCCAGCATATTATGATTTAATATATTTTGATTTTGAATGATAACCCTAAATTTAAGTCTACATCCCAGTCTGTAAGTATGTTGTTCCAAGAAAAACCTGTTTAGTATGTATTTGAATGTATTCAATTGGGTGGAATAGAGACTAGACAATTGCATTAATGAGATGATTATAAAATATGTTATCCTAATTATAACAGAGACTCTCATTTTATGCAATATGTAACAGGCCTCTCTTCGCTGACATTTTTTTATTGAATTTTTGCCCCTAAGGAACCCAGCGAGATCCAGCCCTTGTAATTTAAATCAATAAAAGCCTTTTACCAGTGATATAAAATAGTTGGCTAAAACTCTGAAATGGCCACAACTGAATGCACAGTAAGCACATTGCAAATGTACCTGAAGACATACTGTGCTGGAATGCAGCTGAAATGCTGCAAAATCAATGGCTAGGCACCTCCAGTGAGTGATGTGAGAATGGCAGACCGTTCTTTGGATCATGTGAACCCTAGTCATGCAGTCATGTGCTGCTCCTGTAAACAGCCACACTAATTGTCATATCAGAGCAGCTACTGATGTAAGGCTTCCCAGTCAGGTGTTTCAACTCTCTCCAGCAGATCTGAGGGCATCTGAATCCACAGATAAACCAATACTCCTTGTATCTCATCAATGTTTACTGGCACTTGTTCATAACCCAGCTTGGGAGGGAACTGCTACAGAATCATGCTGTTAGAATTGGTTTGATATTTTAGAATGATATGATGATGATTATAAAGGGTGGTCTGTAAAAAATATCTGTGGACAACATATAACATAAGCAGCAAAGTTGCATTTATAATAATGAGTAATAGCTTATATTTAGTGTCTGAAAAGCTAATATTAATTAACACAACCTGGACTGCACAATGTTATTATTCATTCCAGTTAGTAATTGCTAATATTAATTTATAGTCATCCTCCTCTTATTATAATCACATTGAAATGTCCTGGCCAGAAGACAATGGAAGTCAATGGGGTGTTAATGGATGCACAGAAACTAAAGGCAGATATTTCATTTTCAAGAGTGCTTGTTTTCATTAATTCTCCCCAGGCTGGAAGCAGCCACTTCAATTTTAGTTTCCTCGAGTTTGGAGTGAAGCAACCATTCATTTAGTCCGTGATGGTTTCCCTTAATTTTTGTACCCACAGGGCAGCCTCTCACCTCAGGACTGTGTAGCACAGCCTGGCAGCCAATGATTCATGACTGAGAGGTAGAGGTGGGTTCATGATGACCTGAAGAAGACAGATTCAACACACTGGTGGTTTGGGGTTGTGCCACTACATCTATGCATGCTCTGTACCCATGTTAAACTGACTTTACAGTTTAGACTGTTATATACCATTGAAATGTTTTCTTAATGTAACATTATAAAATATCTTACTTAAATATTAATGACGTCAATAGCAGTAGTTTAATGATCCATGGGGGTGGCTGGTCCCAAAGCCACCTCTAGGACCTGTGAAGATGTTATTGCTGAATAATTTGGAAATCCACACTTTGGGCAGCCTGCTTGCAGATTAAATGCCTGTGAATGAACCATAACCATGACAACATTGTATTTCTTCAATAATTATATCATGACTTTAGGTGAAATTGATTTATCCCACTCCACTTCTATTTCTGAACAACATTATTATTATTATTATTATTATTTTATTATTATTATTATTATTATTATTAACATATTGTAGGTGGAAGTAAGTTTTATGTAGAGCAAAGCATTGGGCATACATGTAATATTAAATTTCTTTTTAATGCCTTTTTAGAATTTGCAAGGATATTCATAATATTTTACAGCAAAGGGTAAAATAATCATGGAAATACATGAAATATGTATGTGAATGGCTAATAAAAATAAGCTGCCTGTGACAATGTACATGCAGTGACTAGAATAATTATTGCAAAAGAGCAAGTCAGTGTGATAATGACATTAGAATAAGGCTTATACTCAGCCGGTGTTGAATTAGTTGTCTGGTTTCTCTCATAGCTGAAGTAAATTACACTGGGGCAGGAGAAATATAGGTCCTAATTGCCCCTCCAGGTGGGGACATATCCTGCTGTGTAGCTGTCCCGCAAACTAGAGATGGCAAAGATAAATAATGACCTTCTACTTCCTGGAGATGTACTGACAGTCTAGGCTCAGGAGCCCTTTACATGCTACATAACTGCTTTACAAGACAAAGGTCTTCTGCATTTTAACATGCACATCCAATGTAATGGTAGTGGTGATACATATATATGCTTTGTAACTTCATTAGCTTATAATTTTTTAACCATTTCACAACTAAACCCAGTCTTTCTTTATGCTTCTATATGTGTATATAATATATATATATTATATATATATATATATATATATATATATATATATATATATATATATATATATATATATATATATATATAGATATCTTCAGATGAAAGCCCCTGATTGTGTCTCTCAGTATCACATCTATAAAAGTGTGAGTGACTGCAGAATTATTCCCCTAATAGATTCCGAAGATTCCAATTTCCATTGTGACACAGAAGACTAAAAATCCTCTGGTGTTCAATTATCTGTAGCTGTACTTCATCCGCCAGCTGCATCAAAAAAACAAAAAAAGAAAAAAAAAGAAAAAAAAGAGGAAAAGAAAGATCAGGTTCAATCTTAGGTTAAGAACATATAACTTCAGAATACTGAACTTACTAAATATCTATACAATTAACATCACCATATGAATTAGAACTACCATCAAGGCATGTCAATCACAAGGCAGCTTTCGCTGCAGGAAACAAAACCTTTGAAATTGCAGCAAGCTCTCTTTTCCTCATGCCACGTTTTAGATTGGATAATTATGGGGCTTTTCATTAGATTTCTTGTGAAGTAATAGATCACAATATTCACCCCTGACCCTAGTGATGAATGTCTCTACTGAAAACATGTAACAACCAATCTGTCCTGGAGAGGCTAAAATCACAACAACCAACCAACCAGAAATTTACCAACCAGATTCATATAAAACCCACACAGTTTGTTTTATATATATATATATATATATATATATATATATTATATATATCTATATTATAAATATATCTATATATAATACAACTTGGTTTATTCATTATCCACCTCTTCTATCATATTTTAATTGCTACAAATAACATCTAGATAAATGGATACAGACTGAAAGCAAAGATAAGTAGGATGTCAAATGAGTTTTAATGGTCCTTCAGTACAATATAATATTTACCACTCAGCACAGGTAGTATGGCTAGAGCAGCTTGCCAGTGAAAGCAGTCACAAGATTAACTGTCCGCTGGGTGACCTATTGATTATAATGGGGTGCATGCATCAATAGCTTTAACGGTGCATTGCATGATGAAGGGACAAAAGAAAAGTGACATTTAAAAGTAACTAGATTCCTAAATATTTCACAAACCTTATTTTTAAGAAGAATATAAATTACAGAAACACATTTTTCCAAAAACTAATGGGGGGGGGGGATTTATTTTCTTCTTTATGAAAAATACATATCCTTTAATTGACTACAATAATAAATAAGTTATAGTTTGTTTGTTTGTTTGTTTGATGGCACTACAAAATGTAAAATACATCAACTGATGGGGAAAAAATGTATAATAACAAATAATTTGAAACTCTTGCTCAACTATTGTGCAAGTACTGCAGTAAATCAAAATTCCAAAGCGCCTAACATTGAAAAGAATAATTCCGAAACATAGTGTACATAGTCTGTCAATAAAAACCATAAATGCATCTGCTAACATACATATCATAGATCAAAGAACCATGGTAAATTCCCATATAGACATGTCCACCACTTCACATGCAGACTGACTGTAGAATAGGCCACTAAGGACATGAGAGGTCCATTTATACCATACACCCAACACTATGTGTACCCATTATGGAGACATGGGTGCTCATGCACTCCTCAACATGATGCCTATTGGGCCCCAAGGCTAGCAGAACACAGCCCTACTCAGGGAACTAACAGTAATCATTACCATAAGGATGACAAAGAGGTGTAACAATATATCTGGAGCGTTATTGGTTTGCCACTCAATTATAGTGTACCAAGATGACATGAATGGAAATAAGATGATTTTAAGTATGTTACAATCCATTACAGGGTAAAGTGGAACACAGCAGACCATCAGAATGAACTCCCCTGGTTTAGACCAGTGAGGAGAGCTGCAAGATTCTGTCCCTGATCAGGACAATGGGTATTGGATATGTTGCTTTCCGATGTACTGTAGATAATGATGCAGTTGAGTTGCAGGAGGAGCAGGTACATCAGGGTGGAACAAATGAAAGGGATAGAACAGCCTTCAGTGTGGAACAGATCCAGCATGTCATTAACAGAAAGGGCATTCATATAGTGTTTACAGTAACTGGAATTTATTCTGAATGTGTGGCCATTTTTATTTGAAATGTTCCAGTATAACCAGAAAATCCATTGGAGAATAACTACAAAACATTATTATTTCAAAATGTTGTCAATTATTCTAAAAGGGTACAGGACAATTACTTATTTAATGAACATTAATTGACGCAATTTCTGGTAGTTTAACAAACAATCTTTATAAAAGAAAACAAAAACACTTAAGCAAGGCGAGTTTTGTGATTAGGACATTACATTTGACACCATACCATTTATGCCACATGTTTATTGGCCCACAGGAGCTAACATTGAATGTGTCGAAATCACCTGGAATGTAATAACTCTGTAAAGAAGACACACGCATATCTATTATCGCAAATACATTTGTTCTGACACAAGTGTCCGTAAATATACAATATTACGTAATATTACATTCCCATTTTACTTCATGCATTTAAATATGGTAATAGAATTACAATATGGTAACATAATTACAGTGATGGAATTCAATTAAAATTTAGCATAGTTCTATATAATTATCAAACTACAGAAAATGAGTGGATGGGGCAATTAGAATTAGAGTGTTGAGTCATGCACAAAGCAATTAGAATTAGTGTTGAGTCATACACAAAGCAATTAGAATTAGAGTGTTGAGTCATGCACAAAGCAATCAGAATTAGTGTTGAGTCATACACAAAGCAATTAGAATTAGAGTGTTGAGTCATACACAAAGCAATTAGAATTAGAGTGTTGAGTCATACACAAAGCAATTAGAATTCGTGTTGAGTCATACACAAAGCAATTGGAATTAGTGTTGAGTCATACACAAAGCAATTAGAATTAGAGTGTTGAGTCATACACAAAGTAATTAGAATTCATGTTGAGTCATACACAAAGTAATTGGAATTAGTGTTGAGTCATACACAAAGCAATTAGAATTAGTATTGAGACAAATCATGGTTTAAAAATAAAGAAATCCAAATAAAGAAAATGTAGTGTACATATACATGAAACATTTGGCCTATGAAATTATTTTACTACTAGATTAACTCTGTTGGCCCTGTTCACAATGTTTTAAAGAAACATTTACCATATGAACAATGCATGCTGTAAACTGTATGCTGTAAACTGCTCAAATGCCATACAGTATACTAAACTGTGGAAAAGCAGTTTGTAGCAGAAATGTGTCATTATGCAATTAATGTATATGCATGTATGTATTGTTTTAAGTAAGTCTACTCATGAGAAAATATACACCCACTGTGTCTAATTCAAAATGCTTAATTTCAATTATCTTCTGTTTTAAATCTCTAATTTTGGTTAACTATTAATTTTCAGAAGAAACGCTTTGTGGTTGAAATTGATGGTCCACAGTGAACCATTTTATGAAGTAAAAGGGGGTGAAATGTCCCTTTAAATGTTTAATAACCCAGTTAAATAGAAACTCTACATTACGTACTATCCCTAAATTTTGTATGACTTAATCACTTTGCTTTTTTATCTTTCGCAACATATATTGTTAAGTGCCAGAACAGGAGGGAGAGGGACTATTGTCTCTCATCACTGGTGTTTAGAGGTTTAAAACTGCACTCGGTTTAACCTGGTAGCATCTTTCTTTGTCATTCACTTGTCAAAGTGAAAATGAGCTCAGATACGAGTTGTCAAACATTCATCAAAGCAGACAGGCCATCTCTGCTTGGTTCTACTTGGTTAAACTTGTTTTTTCAATTGTTAAAACTGAGACACTGGCAGCAAATTCTAGTGGAGATACACCAATTACTGAGTACAAGCAGAGTCACTGTACTAGAGCATGTAGCTTCCCCTTCATTTGCAACGACAATGCTTCCCAATAATGTATAGCAATTCCTTTGGAAACTATGCCCTGCAGCACACAGATGAAAACAGAAAAGAAATAGAGCACATTTTTATTTTGTCATAATTCTAACCTTACAATAATACCGTGCACACGTAAATGGCATAAACACATGATGAGATTTAAGGGGGCTTTCTTTTACAGTATTGCTTGTGAGGATGGCTGAAGACTGTGGCTTTTGATACAGTTTCAATCAAAGGAAACACATAATTATTTGAATCCATTTATGCCTGTTTTCAGACAATGCTGGAGGTATCGTAATTTATAGATGACATTTTGCCCAGTGGTTTTGCAATAAATTAAAAACTGCAATGTCGAAGCAGTTTCCGTATTGTTACTTGCAACCATTTTCTTATTTCCAGACTAAAAAAAACTTCCATTCTTAATTAAGCAAACAAATACAAATCTGAGCATGAGTGTGAAATATATTTGATTGTTGACAAGCAGATATTCTTATCTACCATTAATACATTACCTTCCTTTGTAATTAATATGATAGTAAAAAGATGCCAATACATCACATTCACAAAGTTACAAATCGATTTATTTTTCACTCATCATTAGTTAAGACTGCAGGCAAATATCATCTATGTTCAACTGGCACCTTTATTTACTATATAGGATCAATTTCAATTGAAACAGTGAAAAAAAAAAATAGTGTCCATACTACATTTTAAGCACAATCACTTGCTGTGTATCAGTGTGGTTCACAAACATATATTTTGGGATTCTGTGATTAGAATCCTGGTTATGTGAATGTCAGGCATAGTCTGTAAAGTGCTTCTATTCGGGGTTGTCTGTCCTTCAGGGTGGTTGTTATGAAATGGATAGGAGCACGAGAAGCTTCACTGAAGCGATTGTCAGTCTGAGTTCTATCGTGTGGGTTTTGAAAGACACTCTTCATCTCATCTTTATTGTACATTGAAATGACTGTCAAACCCTGTGAGAACATGTTTTTTTAAGTGATGTCAAAAGCCTGGTCTTGTCTTTTTTTTGTTCTTTTTTTTTTGACAGTGGGTATTCTTTTAGTTTGCATTGATTCTCTCTCTTTTATGAAACCTGCGCCTCCCCAGGACTGATTTATAGAGATGGTGGGACTTTTATCCCAGTAAACAAATCAACAAAAAATATAACAATGTGATATGTATAAGTCCCCACAATAAGACCCCCCAAACCCCTGCTTTACGAGATCACTGAACTAAGTCTGAACTTCAACACAAGGGATTCTGAATCAGGGAGCAACTCTTCAGCTACAGTACAGAGCTATTCAAAACATCATTATACCTCAAATTAAAGATTAAACAAAAACACAAAGACAGGGGGCAGTAAAAATGTACTAATGAGAGGTAGGATGTTTTAAAGTACCAGGGTTAGTACCACAGAAAATGGTTTAAAAAAAACAATTCAACAAGCAAACTAGTAGATATGTAACTTATTAAAAAGAACAAAGATTTATAATATGAATGAGCTAAACTTGACCAATAAAATATCCTCATAAATTAATATAGTAATATGTTTTTAATTTTAAACGTTTAAAGTTTTAAGTTTAAACGTGATTAATAACAGGTACCGAATGGTCCAAATACCTCAATACTGGAGAAAACTAATATGAAAAATAATGTAATTCTAATTTTCTACAAAAATTATTTTGAAAATTACCAGTGTATTGGTTTTAACTTAATTAACATAGCTTTGCTTTTATATATTTTTTAATTATTATTATTTTTATAATATTATAACAACTTTCTGTGTAATAGTCTGTGAAATTATAATAAAAAAACAACACAACATACAAGGGCAGAGAAAGTGTTTCCAGAATGGGCAAGGGATCCCGATGGCTGTGATGTAACTGAGTGGTTTTGAAGCAGAAAGCTCCTAAAATTAAACCTGAACTTTTCAAATAGCTTCCTAATAACCAGTGCCTGAATCAATGGGCCTCCATGAATATTTTGACATAGTTTAAATGGGTTTGTATCCTCACCATTGAGATCTGGTGATTTAGCCTGTCAGACTGCAAATGTGGAAATATCACCTCTCACTGAGCAAAGTCCAATATCTCATTAGAAATGAAAATAGAAGAGAAGGAAAGCACAAATGCTGTCAGCAGTAGTGAGGAAAGAAATTAAACCTCTGGAGGCCTGTATATCTTATACAAAAGATTATGCACTGCCAGGCCGTATAAATCATGCCATGGCTCTGGGGCTGCAATGGGCTAGAAAATAAAAAAGCATAAAAATGTCATATTGAAATACAGGCTCTGAGAATTCTTTTATGATGAGCCTAAATTTGCCTGACGTTCTTGCAAATTCACAAGCCTGCTATGATTGTTTATTCTCTGACTCCTTCTGTCATTCTCCGGGCCTCCATACTGCTGCAAATTATTTGAAACACGGCTTATTATGAAGTCAGGGGCACAGTTATAATTGTAGGCTCCTCTATGGAGTTCCTTAGCTAAGGAGAGGGACAGTGGAAATAACTTGGAAGATAATTTGTTTTCAAAAAAAAAAAAAAAGTTCAAAGATTGTTAAGTGAATATTTTTGGAGCATTGGAAGAGAATGCTATTTGAAACACTATATTTTGCTCTGATTAATTTTGTTTTAAATCTCTTACTGTTAATGAATGATTTATTTTGTGTTAGAGATTTACTGTCAGGAAAGTAACTGTATATTGAAGCTAAAATCAATTCTCTTTCCCTTTCCCTTTGATTCTCTTAAGATCCATATTTCTGTTCACCTTTAGTTAATAAATAAAACAGATGCAGGGCAATTTTAACTGAGGCAAATAACTGCAAAGTTAAGTAAAACTGTATTATTAGGCTTTATATGATTGTATATAACTGAAATTTAAATGGTGGCAGTGTAACAAATGTGTCTTCCTGTTTTTACCTTTAGTGTACTATGTGCAGTAAAATATTACTGTCCAACCACAGGAAGTATTTGAAACAAAATGTTCTTCGTCCTTCCTTATAAACTGTGGTTAACACGCAGTTAAACCTTCATTGTTTCGATACAGATTTGATCATGATCTTGACAAATGTACATTTTCTTTCCCTGTTGTCTTACCATACATAGGCAGGCTATTAGAAACACCACCAATGTTATATAGTTGGGATCACCCTTTCCTTTGCAATTCAGAATTGACATTTAAATATCAATCCATTCAGCTTATCTCTAGCACTTTCTGTACAGCATCACATCTTTAAAGTATTATCTGCTTTTTACTAAAATATGTGACAACCCAGAAGTATGAGAGATCTCAATCACCCAGCAGCTACAGGACATGTCCTTACCTAAAATCAACTGAGCCACTGTTACACAGTACAGCATTAAATGGAGATGACAGTCGCAAAGTACAATCAATAAAAATTAACTGCCCAGAAATGACCACAAAAGCTGCTGTAAAAGGCAGGTTTGATTATTTATCATTTAATACAGATACAGTAACAGAATGTGGCTCATTCAGTACTTTTAAAATATTTGTGGTTAAACAGTCACTGAGTTCTATTTTGGTCTGAGTTCACATATTGCCAGAATTTAAAAAAAAAAATGCTTATTGAACGTTAGAAAAAGCATTCTGATCCTGAATTTAAAATTTAAGAAATGTATATGAAATGGGATTTTGTGGTATTTTGAACTGTAGGATTATGTTACAAATGTATTTTCAATGAATAATGTGGGATATACCCTCTAGGATTAAGAATAGTAGTAGTAGGTGGGGAAATTAGTTCCAGTTATCTAACTTAGGAAATATATCATTGGTTTTCTGGGTTAATATCAGGGGTGATATTGTTTGCTGTGAAAGCTAACAACTGCCAAGTTAACGGAGTAAAGCTGTGCTGGTGAAGTTGACCTGTATCAGTACTGTGGTACATTTGACAGACAGGCTTATATTGCACTTACATACTGTACATGTATATATTGAAGGTCTATCAAGTGCAAGTTATATATTTCTTGCAGGAAATCTGTATTTTTGGGGACAAATTGAAAACCAATCAGTAAATCAACCAATAGCTTTTGCAAAACCTGTGCGTTTTTCAAGTATAAATTGAAATACAAAGGGGCCTTTGTTATATGTTGTAATGTTGTTGAAGCTGACACCCTGGGATCCTTCAAGAAGCTGCTTGATGAGATTCTGGGATCAATAAGCTACTAACAACCAAACGAGCAAGATGGGCGGAATGGCCTCCTCTCGTTTGTAAACTTTCTTATGTTCTTATGTTCTTATATTGTGCTGGTATCAAAGACATTAGAAATCGGCTATTCAGATGAAAGACCCAAACACTACATTAACTGATAAATGACCAAGCAAGATTGATTGCAGCAAATATGTGAAGATATACTGTAACTGGGACTGTCCCACTGAGAGATCTGTAACCCTACCAAACACAGGCAATGAGTACATAAGGGCTTCAGGGCCCAGGCCCTCCACTGGGAAAAGTGCTTTGGGGCCCGGCCCCCAGGGAAATGTGCATAACATGTACATTTTTTATTTTTGTTCTCAGACATATTGAGTGGTGTAGAGCTGCCAGAGTGCTCTGGCAGTTGAAGTTGGGTGTATTTGTTTATATGTGTCAACACCAACCGTACGGCATGCAGCGAAGCTGCTGTCTTAAGTTGAAGTCGTCAGCCGGAATTGTTTGACCCATTCACCACCGAAAATTAAACTAGCCACCAGCTACCGTCGCAGTCGTGTTTCGAAAGATGTATGATTAAAATTACTAATGGATTATTTTACATAATAGACCCCTTTCACATAAATTTCCAAATTCAAGAGCACGCTGATGAACTGCAGTTTACTAAAATACTTTTATTTCAATGAATACATTTGAAAAACGTCTTGACGGATTAGTCTTAATTGTAGTGAATATATAATTATATAAAGCAAGAGTTTACAGCCACTTACCCGGTAGGTAGTAAATTTAAAAAATAACCGTATTCTTAGATTGGGTTCCAGTCTTTTCTTTGCGCAAAGAAACTAAATAATTGGCTTTTTTTTTTTTTTTTAATTGAGGTTTGTGTGGAGTGCATGTTGTGAGTATGTTGTTATCAAGACTGAATGTTTTTTTGTAAAAAAACAACAACAAAAACAACAATGTTTTAAGATAATTCTGAATAACGTTGTGTAGTAGCTGCCTTTTATTCCACAATAAATATATAATGGTAATATATCTTATTTTTAATGTTAGTCAGTGTATTTTTAGTGGGTTTTGGCTCTCTTGACACTCAAATTAACTCTGCTTGTCTTGCAATAATTAAGATCTGTTAACCAATTCAAACAGAGAACAAGTTTTATGAAATGTCAAAATGCTAATCCAAGAACACATAATATATCTTATATCAAAGAGGATGTCTAAATCTAAAGATACACTTTATATATTCTAAATATTCTGTATTAACATCCTAATATGTGTGTGTTTCCTATCATTCTCTATTATTGTGCTGTCTTTGGTTGCTTATTAACTTGTTCTGTTGCCTTTTTGAATCATTGAACCATTGAAAAAAGCTGTATGACACAAGTGAAGTTGTTTTTCTTGTGTTGCAACTACTGCACTTCAAAAATGTTGTTTTTCCAGTGGTCAGAAATTACATTTGATAGTAAGCCTGTGTAAAATAGCATAAACATAAACAAGAGTGATTGCAAACACACATAGTAGGTTATTACTAAATTAAATATTAAGAAAATGAAAATACAACTTAACAAAATTATGCAAATCATAGTTTTAAAGAATAAACACCATGTACAAATCTAAAAAATAAACTGCATACAGCACACCTCAAAGCATCAAAATAAACAAAGTAGGTGTTTTCTGGGGAGTGTTTTTGCTTTATGAAAAATATGTGAGATTTGTGTAACACGCTTTAAGGATCAAGACCATTGTCTGGTGAGCGCTTTTATTTCAATAGTTCTGTATATTTCTCAGACCTGATAACATTTCTACTGCCTCATTGGAAATAACATTTGAAAACTCTGAGCTGGGAAGATAAAGGGTTGTGATATCTTCATATAACATTTAGGCTGTCAGGAATGTGTCAAGGGTCAAGGTGACAAGTTTGTACCCCACTGAATGTCTGACAATTGCTGAAAAAGCCCTGTCTATAAAAATACTACATCATCTTCTAATCTACAAGTGTAGCCGGGACTGAGCCACTTTTAACAGGCACACTTACTAAAGAGACCTTTGAAACATGAATTCATCCTTGTTCCCCTTTTATGTGAGAATATGTTAATGTATGAAAAATTCACCACAGTGAAACTGGTTTCAGTTTAATAGTTATAATTCTTATTAAATATAGACTTTCTATAAATATCACTGGTCTTACATGGTTTTAAGGTAGTGTTGACTGTTATTCTAAAGGTCCTGTTGCTACGACAACAGGGAGACGTCATCACCAGTCAACAGTCTCATTTTAATATAATACAATTATAATGCAATTATAACCCTGGTAGGTCACCTCAGCCAATCAGGTTCCAAGTATAGTGGTCATGATAACTTTAAAACATGTTTTAAAAATATCTTTATACCCAAAAAACATTTTCTTGTTTTGAATATCATTGATCCTCTACAGTCTCAAAAAAGGGCGCCCAGGCGATTAATGGATTAATGAATGTTTAATTTAGCCATGGCGAGTAATAAATAATGAAACAATTATTTGTTGAATCTGTTCTTCCAGGGCTGGCCTTTTTTACGTGTGGTGGTATTGAGATTCACCGATTATTAAAATAAATCTGGACATATGAAATCTGAATATTACCAATATTCACACAGTATTCATGGATGTTGCCTGTATAGTGGGTTACTGCACTTAACAGAAGCCATAGAACTGGAAATAGCAATGTGAAACTAATTATGCTTGATAAACTTACATTCTATGTAAGGGAACCTGAACCTACTCTGAAGATGGACCTCGTTACAGTCTTAACACATTAAAATGCAAACGGGATTACAAAAGAATGATGTAACAATCTTCTCCTGGTCCCTGAAGCATTCAGTCATAAATTGGGTTTGCATTAAATTGTGCCAGTAGCAGGGTATTGAATTGAAGCTTTAGTGCTTTAGGTGGCAGATAAACAAGTCTGGGCTTCAGTATATGAAAATCTATTACAACAAAATGAAAACGCTCTTTATAAAAACATAAATAACTTACAATGTGAAGAAAAAAATATCTAAAATGAAACAACTGGACAATGTTACATTTTAGAAATGCCAAGTCGTATTCACAAAGTTTAAATTATATTTTTAAATTAAACATTTTAAATGTGTCTATTAATAGGCCTAAAATAAAATTTGCTGTTGTTATAGAGTAAGTAAAAGCACAACAGTCTTGAAAAGTTTCCTGATCTTCACACTTTTAAAATGTTTATATTGTATTTATAAAATCAGACGTTATTTGGTAACATGTTATAATACATATCTCCAACTGTACTGTAAGTACACATATGGTTGTATCGTTACCATGAGAAAATAATTACAAAATAAAAAAGTCACTTTCCAGTCTATTGTAATAACAATGTATTTTCCACATGTGGTTGTGGATTTCCAGTGAAATCACAAAGTTACTACAATTAATAGAGTGAAATAATAGTGTAGAGACACTTCATGTAAAGTGTTAACTATTTTTTAATACAAGTTAATCCTTGTCAACAGGGCATACTCTAATTAATTGCTTAACCATTTGATATATTGTAATGAGTAATGATGTAACTGCATATGACAAAATGAAAATGTGTCTTATCAATATTAATTATATAATATACTCTCTAACAAACAGATTTGGTTTGGCTTACCTGAATTCAGACTTGGCGATTCTTTCCGATTAGGAAGGGCTAAGAGAGGCACGGAAAGCCCTGCTGTGCTGTTCTAGTTAGTCCCTGTTCTCTCTGGATAAGGTGATTGGGCTTTTCTATCTTGGTGAGACTAATGCAGCAGCTCACTCCACCACCTAGCTCTAGATTTGAGAGTGTCCAGTAGAGGGTCGGGAGCATTTACATAGCCACAAAGAACTCAGGGATTCCACCAAACTCATTGATTTGCTTTTAAAATCGAAACAGACTATTACTTTCAATGGAATGGACCTTAAAGCAACGCTGGTGTCATAGAAACCCTGTGAAAGCAGGGTTATAAAAGTAATGCATTGCTCATTGGATTCTTGGAATAGAGGTACTGCAGCTTAGAGGCCAGGTCATACTTGTTCAGAATCTGTTATTCTTTACAGTCCTGTTTCGTGCTGTAGTATCTAAGCACCTGTTAAACTATAGATGTGTAATGCTAAGTATATGCACCCAGATTCCCTGAATGTCTGAATGGCAGCACTCCTAACAAGGACAGCTAGAGCAGTGTAGAACAGAACCACACTCCGTCAAATAGTAAAGATGCCTCACCACTGAAAATGTGTTCAGGGGTTACCATGGTTTTTAGTAACTTTCTCATTTTGTCTTGTCGGTGTCTCACTCTCATACAAGCTGGCATAATGAATGGTTACTGTAGTTAGCCAGATAGGTTGTGTGTTTAACATGTATTTGATCTACAAAGCGTTGACTCTTTTCTGTTCCATTTGTGTAGATGTCACATCTTTAAAGGACATATCTGTTTATTTTAACTTGAATGTTTTGTTTTTTTTGTGCATGTGAAATGTTTTTGGTCACATGCACATGGTTTTATTACCCTAATAAAAACAGATTTGTTTGTTTGTTTTTTTTCCTAAGCAATAAACCCTTTTTTACATTGCAGACCAACAGCGGCAGCAGTTCTAGCAGTAGAGTTGCAATATGAGGATGCATTACTAGATACCAGTAGAACAGTTTTAATAACTTCTTATCACAAACAAGAATGGAAGTTTCCCTCCACCCGCCCTTCTCTATCACAGAGCCCTCCACTGGACACTGTCACTCAGCCTCACCACCTCGGTGAAGGACATCCTCAGCAAGCGACATCAGAACTTTAAAGCTTAAAGCTTCTGACAGGAAATAATACAGTGATACAAACTGAGATAAACACATTCTTCTGCCGCTAGAATCTGGTGCTCCACTCTATACGGCTTCAGTCTGATTAATAATAAAATGCACAAAACCCTGTGTGTTGTTAATGTGAAGTGCTGTCACTTCAACTTTGTGATTTGTAAAGCTGTCAAGGTGAAGTTGAACAAAGCTAACTGGGTGAAGTGCACCCATATTGTGGTATATTTGGAACTATTTCAGGGTGTAACCACCTGGGTTAGAATTACAATAGCTTCCCTTATGTCTAACTTATTTTTGACAAAAGTGAAGGTTAGCATATTCACTTACCCCTCCAATTCCAACTTACAAATACACTTTAAAAATATATTTTAAAAAGGCTTACTATATACTGTATATATCCTGTCTATTACCAGGGTAATAAACTGGCGCTGTGAAGAAGTAAAAGATGCATGTGGTTAGATTAGGTATAGCCAAGCAATAGTGGACAGTGGCAATGAATCCAGTGCAGAATATTGTTGTTAAGCTTATCTTGACATTAATTCTTAATTATACCTGCCTATTTAAACCAGACTAACAACAACTTCAGCTCCGATTTATACAGACTTACCTAAAACATCCACATATAAATCATTTATTTTATATTTGTATATATTTTATATATTTGCTATTGTACCTACTTCACACCTTTAGTTAATGCAGCTGGGCACTAGTTTCTGAAAGCAAAAATTGTTACAGATATTTAATTGCTTTCTATTTTTATTCTCTATCCCAGTGTTTGTCTGCAGTATATTGACTGATAGCCTCTATAATTGCTACTGGTACAGTTTCAGTCTGGTCTAAGGTTTCTATTGCTCATTGCCAAGGCTGCACATCCTTTGCCTAAGTCGGGTCATGACTGAGACTGCAGAACTCCCAGGAGTGCCTGGCTGTGACATATATCATTGACACCTGATACAGAAATATAAGATGTTAAAACTCAAGAAATATATATGGGCCTGCTCTTAGGAATTCACTGGGTGTAACAGGAAAACACTTACAACAGATAATTATCAGCAGGCTTTATTTTGTAAGTGTTAAGCTAATCCAGCAAAGTGATGACTGCCATTATCACACAGAGCTCAGCAGGATGGAGAGAAAGACAGCTGTGGGAAGCTGGGAGCACCAGCAGAAAGTGTGAAAGTCCTTGGACCTAGCCTCCAATTTCAGCCGTCAGTATCGTCTTTCACAAGCCTCCCCTCAGAAACGCTCAGCAGAACCTGGTGCTTATCAGTCACCCTCCTAACAAGCCCTGAAAGCTCAGATGGACAGTGTGAATGTAAACAGAAGGCTAAAGCTGTGCAGACCCACAGTAAATAATGTCCTGGTAACGTCAGATGAATGAACGCACTTTGAAGATGTTTACGGCAGATGGACAAACACTTGTCAGTTAGCTGGTACTGGCAGTCCTTGATTTATTTTAAGAGATTGCCCGTCTCATCAATCTGGCCCAGGACTGCGAGAGGACAGCATGCAGTTGCAGTGAATCACAAGCTTAACACGGGTGTCTACTGCTTGACAGGAAAATATAGACAGTGTCGTTTTTTTGTGAACCTAATTTTTAACAACTCAGTTTTATTTTTTGATAACAATGTGAAGAGCAGCTCGAGGATTATGATATTCCACAAGCTCAAGTTCGCAGATTTAAGTACCAATTGAAAAGTCAGATGGTTTATTTTATGAAGTCTTAGTGTTTAACCTAAAGCTGTGATCCATCTGTTGATTTCTAAGGAAAGTCTCATCTTATCCACTGGTTTACTGTGGCCTTGGGTAAGACACATCCTCAGCTGTAATAGGAGTGATAACAGGACCAAACTGACCACAATAACAACAACAACAACAACAGCAACAACAACATGGCGTATATCAGTGTCACACTCCAATGATTCTGATGAATATTGCTCCTTTATTCCAGTCGGGTTACTTCCTTTTTACTGTTATACTTTGAATAAACTAACAGGACCCAGATTTAAAAGGCAACTGGCAAATCGTCTTTCTTTTTCCTATGAGTTCTATCTCTTTTCTATGTCTTCATTGCTAAAGACAACCATGTGTACACATTAGGATAGTGTTCACACATGTTACATTTTTAAATACAGCGCTTTACCTCAGTGTGCAAAACATCTGTATATGAAATAATTAGAAATAATTGAGCACACTGTACATTTTAACCTTTGGTTTGCCTAAGTTTGTAAAACATATATGGTAATAATGCTGTCAATTAAACCAGAATTCATGATTAAATTATAGTAATTGTAACTCTATGTAACGCACAGTAAACAGAGTATTATAGTAATTAAACTATATGTCTTTATTCCTCTGATAAAATGCCAATGATCTGCAGGATTCATTTTGTAACAGCCAGTGCAGGTCTGTGCACTGTAGATCAAAAATAATATTGGTGTTATACTTACCAATTATAACTCAATATGAATTATTGCATTCTCTTAAAGGCTGTGGAGTTCTATGCCTGGCCTCATTAAGATGTAATGGTAATTACCTCTGGATATCCATGAAAAACTATTTAAATAGTTACCTTTCTGGTAACTTTCATGGGGTTTTAAAACAATTATAAATTAATTTACTCAGCCTGCTTCCCAATCTTTTCAGGCTGAGCAGCAATTCAAATGATAAGGCCTAGGTAAAATCTCGCTATGAGATTCAGCCATTGGCAGTTTTCTAATTGTTAATTACTTTGAAATGAGAACTCAATTAATCTGTGAATGTCAACAGAAATTGTTTAAGTTTGTGAGTTTTTGATCGAACTTAGTGCAGAGGTTCCAGGCACTCCAGCACAGTTAACAATAAAGGGTTATGTTTCATCCTAGTCCTATGTTGTGTGCAAAAAAATCAGTGTAGACATATAAAAGCAGGTCGAAGCTGCTATTGGAACCCAACCCGTACTTTAGTTGGGAACAATGAGATGAGGCTACCTAGTACTAGACACAAGCACTGAAATAATGTACTGTCTAATGCATCTTTTCATGAAAATAAAATAAAGCAATCAAAGTGTCTGATTATTGAAGTGTCTTGTATTATTGTTAGTATTGTAACATTAAAGGTTTGGTCATTTCACACATACCCTGTATACTAGCCTTGTAAGAGTAGAGTCTAATGTGCTGCACAATGTTGAAACTGATAACAGGAAATAGTAATACTCTTGTGCGGCACCATTCTTGCACGAGAAAGTCAATCAACTCACGCCTGGTTGACAGAGGTGGAAAACACTGTCTCAGCCGTCGTTCCAGAATATCCCATAAATGCTCGATTGGGTTCAGATCTGGTGACTGAGAAGGCCATATATATATATATATATATATATATATATATATATATATATATATATATATATATATATATATAGATAGATAGATAGATAGATAGATAGATAGATAGATAGATAGATAGATAAAATGCAAGTAATGCTGTCAAGCACCCTACGCGGCAAAATTACGAAGAGGCTATGCATGATTGCTGAAAAGTGGAGAGATTGATGCAATAAAATTTTCCATTTAAAAGCAGACTATTTAACAGCATTGATCATGTTGTCCTCACCTGAGGACAAACATGACCGATATTCTTCCTGATGGATAATTTGCACTGCCTATTTCATTATCAGTAATTTGAGCTTCATTGGAAATATGACATTATAGGGACTAGGTGACGTACTGGACGTTGGGCATCAGTCTTAACAGGAGTCTATGGTTTAATATGATCAAGTTCAGTCAGGAAAACACATGCAATAGAAAGAACAACATATATTAAAGCTTAGACAACAAATACTATATTATACATATTTTCATTACATCTTTGGCCTTTGGCCTTGACCTTCGAGGTACCCCTGGCCATAATTTAGTTTGCTGATAGTGGAGAGGCTGACTTTAGGGAAACCAGAGATAGGAGAGCAGCCCCATTGGACGAAGCTGAAAAACAGGTGGAGGCTGGGGAGGAGGAGACGAAGTCTGACATACAACTGGAATGAATGGATTGTGATAAGATATAAAGCCCTTTCTAGCTGATTATTGGACATGTTGTTTATTGAATGACGTTCGAGATACTAGCCATTTGACTGACAAATGTTCTGGAACGGAGACGTCTAATATGCTTGATGTTTCCGATTTTAATCTAGCTTAAATGCAAGTTCTTTGCTTGAACCACCGCTTTGTTGAATGGACAATAGTGTACAACAGTGCATTCAAGAAAAGAGAGAATGCTGACTCCACATAGTGATGGTGGAGGCTGTGTAAGATGTCTCTCCTGAGATTCTGCTTTTGAAGCTGATCATGTGCACAAACGACAAGTCATTTTAGGAACATGTGGTGATGTCATCAGCATTTACAGAACAACAGAACAACTGTTTTTAAAAAGAAGAACAATGTATCAAATGAACATCATAAGAGAAGTTGAAAGTAATGGCGTCCTGTATCCGAGACCTCACAAAAACAAGGTCAGCAAAATTCTTAAATAAAGACATCTATTATGTAGACTGCCACTCTAACTGGATGATAATCAGGTGTGTCTGCCTTGTAACCTCGGCCTGCCCAATCCCTAGATCTAAACTCAATCGAGGCCCCATGTTTGAGCAAGGCTTTAGAAGATGAATGATCCTTGATACAATATTTATATCAAAGTTTCTTAGACTCCATACCCTTTTAGTTAACAGAAACTAGCAAACCCACATCATCTCCACACCACTGGAAAAGCTTCTGTTGGTATAGCTGTTGAATATTTCAGGTCATTTCTAAACTTCCATGCTTCAAAACTCATTAAGGATGTCAAGGTCACTAATAAGCAGGTAAAAAACTAACAAGGTGAACAAACCTTCAAGAATGGGATACAAATGATTTAATATCAGGTAACACAAATCTATTTAGTATACCACTCAGGTTTTATCTGTATTTATGCTTTACACTTCCTGACAGTGGATAAAACATCAAAAAATATAAAAATTTAGAGTTAATAGTTAAAGAAAGACAAAACATGAGGACATTTCAATATGTGGTAATATGCTCATTATAACAATTTATTTATTTGTTATCTGGCAGCTAAAAAATATAAAATGAGAAGGTTTATTTTTATTTTTTCAATTGAAATACACAACAAACATTTGCAATGGTTTAAATATTTGTTATATACAATTCATTACTCATAAATAAACTTGTATGAACATCAGTGGGCTAGTAATATAATCAGGTAACAGCTAAACAGTGTTGTGCTGTTAAAATGTGGTATAGTGTTAATCTTTGTAGAGAACCTTCAAAACCTTTGTAGATGCTTTATAAAAGGATGAAATGTGACCAAAATATCAGGGATGGCTATTAGTGGATCAGTTTTGATCTGAAAATATAAAAGTAGAAACTGCCCAGCATCTGTATATGGATCTCAATCAGAGCGCAGTGTTAATGGGAAGGGGGTGTAGTAGTTATAAATGAGACTTTATTCCAGGCAGGATTTATAGCTAACCAATTCTTATGCAAAACTGGCCCATGGAAAACAACATTAGTGCTCAGTTTTTAGTCATAAAAAGTAGTAAAATCAGACGCCTTGAAAGTCTTTCAAAGGTTGCTAGATCTAGGCTGTAAAGTCAATATATATGGATATGACTGAGCTAAAGTAAATTTAAACTATTAAGGCTCCCTTCATAAAATCTCATAATAAGAACATAAAAAAGAAGATGGGGGAAGTCTACTGTTTCCATAACGATTCAAGAAGGTGGTTTAGTGGCTCACTTAGAAATATACCTTGGAATACCTATATATTATTAATATATAGATATATATATTGTATAGGTAATATATTATATATATATATATTATATAATATATATTTATCTATATATATAATATAATATATATATATATATATATATAATTAATTGTTGTAATCAAAGCAAATCTTATTTGAAAAGAACAGGAAAACATTGATTGTAGGCAGCCTGCTCTTCAGATATATGTGCACATCGTTATCATCAACACCATTACTGTAAAGGCGTTTTATGTGATCCAGAATGGCACTGTGTTTGTATTGAGCCTGGCAGGCAGCTTGTATTTGGGTATCTGTACTCTCCCCAGCTGTGACCAGCTGAAATATACTGTACCTGTCTTCGATGATGTATTATAATAGCCCCAAACCCAAGTTGCATGTTGCTACCAGAGGCAAATTAATGGCCAACATCAGAGGCAATTAATGACGATTAGGAACACACCGGTAGGGTTAAGTCTTTGCATTTAACAAATTGCTCATGCCGTTTCTCAGGGCTACCATTTGGCCTGGTGGCACTTAAGAAAACGTACAAATGGTCTGAGTTAATAAAGCCAAAAAACTTGTATCTTCCAGCATTAGCTGCAAGCTAAGACACACAGTGCTGGCTATCTATTTGCTCTGCTACTTTCTTTTCTACCTTCTTAAAGTACAAACATAAAACAGTGTAGCAGAACAGGGATTCAATTATTTATTTTTGGATTTGCAGTTGGTTAAGTGACTATGTTGGTTAAGTGACTATCGCAGGATATTATAGAGAATCTGTATTAATACTGGAAACCCACTGGCTCCAAATACAACAGTGCCCATAAGTATTGACACCTTGTGGTTTCAAATATAATATAGACCAATAGGATCTCTTCAGCATTACCGGATGCAGCCTTTCCAACACTGACTGTTATACGTGTTTAAAAGTTTCAATGTCACCAGCACCAGTAATTTTAACAAAACTCAAAACTGATTATTAGGATTCAAACCAACACTCTTTATCTGATAACTGGTAAGCGTGATCTAGATTCCCAGGCGAATCTTGAAAAGGGTTATACAGACAAAAAAATAATTGTTAACCCATTTTCTAAAGATGCAATATTATTGCACTTTTAAGAGAAGGAAACACACACCAATTGATAAAACAATCCAAGACTTGTGCGTTATTAGAGTGCTAAAGCAAGATGACGTGCATCAGTGCTTATGAGACTTTCTGCGGAATAAACCAAGACTGTTTCTTTTACAGACTGCGTACTGAAGCTGAACCACAACTTGTTCTTCATAAAATCAAGTTGTTTTCTGCAGCTGAAAACCCATTTTAATCTGATGCTGTGCATTCATCCTAAACAGTTTGTTTTAATAAGTAGCCAGTTGAATACATAATTCCATTAAAATATCACTTAGGTGTGTTGGTATGTTAATACAATGTAGAAAAAAATAACATTAACTGATCTGTTAAGATAAACAGATCATTTGAAGTTCTTTAAAATGAAGACCAATGGGCCTGGCAGTCTTCTAAACAAGACCATGCGTCTTAATTCCATGAGAGTGTTTAAGCATTTTCAATCAGTTCCTAGCATTTATATTGCCTGAACGTGAATTTCTATTTGGAAAAGGCTATAAAATTTCCATTGCGGATCCATTAGCAGTAAAATAGCCTTCAGAGGTTTAAACGGCAATGGAAAATGTGCAGAGATAATACTTCTCCCCCGCTGAAACATGCCTTAAACAAACCTTACATTTATCAAGGAGGTTGTATGGTCCAGTAGTTAAAGAAACAGGGTTGTAACCAGGAGGTCCCTGGTTAACATCTCAGCTCAGCCACTGACTCATTGTGTGACCCTGAGCAAGTCACTTAACCTCCCTGTGCTGTCTTTCGGGTGAGATGTTGTTGTAAGTGACTCTGCAGCTGATGCATAGTTCACAGACCCTAGTCTGGTATCTTGTAAAGTGCTTTGTGATGGTGGTCCACTATGAAAGGTGCTATATAACAATAAAGACTATTATCATCAATGAAAAATACAAAGCGGTGACACAACTAATGAACCTACTGTACACGCAACATGTATTATTATTATTAGATTTTAATACTGACCTGTGCTAAGAAAGGACCTGGTGAGAGGGCGTGAGACACAGATGAACATTAAGGATACAGATACAACATGGAATAAGTAATAACTTTATCAAAGGTGTGGAGCATGCTTCTTACCTATTTCAAGTCTGACTAGAAACAAAACAAATGATCACAGAAGGTTATTTCTCCCATGTAGTGTAGCAGCTGCCACACATATGCAAAGCATTGCCTAGACTAGGATTCTGCTGGAATACATTTCAGAAACACGAGCACAGTGGGGCGTCCAATGTATTGTAAATGCATGTGCTCCATTTATAGAAATTGGTAGGCAAATAAAATAATTTGGTAGGCAATGCCTACCGCTATGTCTGCTACTGGATGGGAATTAACAATTGAAAATTACAATTCATTTTACAGACTGTACACTGCAGACAACATTATGGCCTATAAAATACCCAGCTTCATGACATAACAAAACATGTACAATATAGCGAGAAAGCGATTATGACCTAATGCATGTTGACCGGGAAACTACTGCTCACAACAGTCCTGCTGATCCAACATATCTGTAGGTAACACTGGAAACAACTACTGTCCTTCAAACTAATTAATGTTTCTACAAATGTTAATCTAACTATTAATCTAATCTGTTCCTCTTATTTTGTCTTCATTATACAGTAGGATGTCAACCTAGCTGGTGGCATTTTGAGCGTGAACTTTCTTTTTAGATGCACAAAACTAAATGGTGCTGCACTGCATTGAAATGTACGTAAAGTCTTAAAACTGAATACTTACTTTAGCAGTAAATTGAAATATACTGTGGTAACCTGGACATTATTGATTTATTATAAATAAATCATATATTGATTTATTTTAACAAATGTGTTTCATTATTTGTTTATAGTATATCAATTTGATCAATTTCAGTTAAACTTCATGTCTAATGACTATCAACATTTGAAAGGCAACAGTAATTGTTAATAGTGTATTAATAGCTAGTAGTTAAGAACAAAAGTGAGTTTATTAAAATAGAGTATGTTTATGATGTTTAGTCAAAGATCCACCCCTGTACTGAACTAAACACTATATGCAGGAATAGGTTTGAAAAGTTGGAATGTTCCTAATTTAATTACTTCTGGGGACTATGCGACTTTTGTTGTCCAGTCCATTATTTTCGAATTCCTGTGGCAGCCAGCATGAATCTTTAATTCCCATTAAACTAGTTATTGGAGTAATTCCCAGACTTGATTTTTTAAAGTCACATAAATGGCTAATTATCCAGGTAGAACTGTAGTACTTACGGTTTCAATTTGAATTTGCCCAAATTAGCTGGGAAGTTTAAATCATAAATCTTTCTTTCTAAAAGCCCATTGAATATAGAACTCTCACAGAGGTGTCAGCTAACGTCAGTATCAACACCAGACTGTGAAACAGACCAGTGTTAAACATGTGTCCAGAATGCTATATAAACTTCTATATTTATAAAATCTGTTTCAGCACATGCACATTTAACATCTGTTTTTTTTTTTAATTCTGTTTAGCACGTAAAAGGATTGCTGGGATTAATTAAAACACAACAGACATAGAAGATTGAGTAGTTCTTTTCTTCTCTTTTGCTGTTTCACACAGTATTTTTTTTTGGTTATTTTATAATATACACCATCACAACTTTTCAAACAAATCAGAACATTCCATTGTAGCAGATTATGTAAGCAATGAGACCCGACACAGAGGGCATTACGGACCGTTTGTGTGATGGGGTACTGCCCACTGTGCAGGGTCTTGTTACTTTTGTACTTTCATGTTACAGCACAATTCATTTGTATTTATTTGAACTGTATTTATTTTGTTTTCTGTTTTATATGCATATTTCCACATAAGCACTCTAAAATGAGCACTCTACAAAATATAGTCTTCCATTATAAAAATGTTGGCTATGGGCTTTTCTAGAACATCAGAGTACAATACTTTTATTTGAATACATTTTTAAGTTAATCTTTTGTCTGGTAACTTTTAAGGCACTTTCACGTCGATGACCAGTCATGGAGACTATTGCAGAAAAGAACAAAGTAAAAAGCAAAGATGTCTAGATTTACTGAAGCATCTGAGAATGAAAATCACAAGGTCATTTTCTATAAAGCAATGGTGTACAGTACAATAGGCATTATTTGTTATTAAGTGCAAAGAACATGGAGGTAAATGTTCCAAATTCGACAAGTATCACTGTATATTTGTTTTTGCATGTTTATCCCCTTGTACGATACTCTTAAAAACAAACTATTGCACAAATAAAATAGACACACCTTCAATGTATAGGTGTATTACAAGGGTTACTGCTTGTGATGAACACGTTTTCAATACACTATCCGCTGGATTACAGGCTCTTAAGCCTACAGAAGAATATTAGACATTGACCATGGGAAGGGACATGAAGTGGTTAATTGGGCGCCTTGGTTGTGCTGCACAGTGAAATGGTATGACACCGTAGGGTAGATTAAAATATGCATTACCACAAGCCTACAGCCTAATTGAGCACAGTGGAATCAGCTGGGGTCCCTGTCATAGTAAGAGTAATGTGATTTGTCAAAAGCAAGATACAGTATTTGTAAGAAATTGATGAAACATTTATAATCACTTTTAAACACTGGAAGATGTTGCATGGAATATAAAAAGAAACCTTGAATGAAATGAAATTTTCATTAACACATCTGCATGTTTAAGTCTATCCTTAGGCACTGTTTTACGACGGCCGTTTTCACCACTTGTATGGAGAAAAGCTCTACATCACTTGTAGACTTTTAAAAGTTTAATGTCTGCATGTCCCTCAAGTGTTTTTTTTCTCTTTTGAATGAATTAGCCTAAAACCAAGAGCCAAGACCCCAGAAAATAGCAATACAAAGTCCCCTCAGCAATTACAGCTGTCTAAGTTGCTTAGAAGCAAACAGACATCATAAACTGTCCTGAGAGAGTACTTTATAAAGCCGTCAGCCGCAGTTCAGATGAGGGCAGAGTCATATGTTGTCAAACTCTGTCATTGTATGTTACTGGTGTGAAAGAGTTAAAATGATGACAACTCTGTAACCCTTTGTCTGACAGGTGAAATGTTTTCATCTCATTACAACGATCACAGTAGCCAGTCTGTTGAATTATTTATAAAATGAGCTTGTCAGTTATTAAATCACATGTTCACCGGTACACTAAAAGCTCTGCTTCATTTTTGGTTTCTTTCTTCCACTCAGACTCTGGTCAGGTAATCTGTTTTTGTGGTTTCCTGAATTGGAAAAAATAAATAAAAACAATATATCCTCTTTATCGTGGCATCAGGGTTCTTTGATACAGTATTATTTTAGAAATAAAAAGTAAATAAACAATATTTATATAGAAGTACCCGGCTTTTTAGAAATGTCACCTTATAAAAATGGTCAAGTTACATTACTCAGAAACATGTTTTTGAATCTGGTATCTGTCTGGTGGCTAAGGTATCTGTTTAAAAAGGTGAAAATTAAAAAAATAAAATAAATTAAATAAATTAAAAAAAAAAAACATGTTTATTTAGATTACGTTCTGGATTCTTAAAACAGGATTACGTACATTTTCCTACTTTCTTGCTGCACATTTCTCAAAAGTAGGCATGGCTTTATATACACCTATATTTCTGTTGTACCCAGTTACAGATCTCTTTTCCTTTCTCTCGCCATTCAAATGTATCCTTTGTTTTATCTGCTAACCTCTCCTCAAAAGGGTGAGTGATGTATTACAGTACTGTAGGCCTAAAATAGACACTTATAATCCAGCCTAATATTACAATACACGTCGTTTCCTCAGTACAGAAGCCTGTACTGTCATGTGCGGTTTGAGATTTGTAACCACCATGACGGGGGAATTCTGCAGCAGGCCAAAGTGAACAATAAAGGGGAGGACAAAGTAGATAATGTCCTTCATTGCATAAAGGGTGTGCCTTGGTTGACTGATGAGGATCAGGGAGCCTGAGACTGTTAGTTCCACCATTCCAGCAAGATGAATGCTGAGAGCAGGGACACTTCTGGGATGTTTTGGTTGGAAAGCAACCAAAATCTTGAACATGTTATCCTCAATGCATAATAATGCACTATGAAGAATTAGAGTTACACGAAAAATAAAATAAATAAATAAATAAAAATTGTAAGTTATCTATACTTTTTCAATGTTTCTTTTGAAAAACAGACACATAAAAAGTCTTCAGGGTTTTCACAAATCAAGTTCACTGAATATACATAATGCATTTCTTTGGACCAATTTAATTTAAACATGTGTTTTATGGTCACAACATTTCAATTATGTGCCAGTACTAGCTGAAATTTAATTGTCACTATTATCACATGGGATTATGCCCTCAGGAGCTCATCCTGTTCATGTATTTATTTATAACTCATGATTAATAATGTTGCTATCAAGGTGTCAACCAATCACTGTACACCAATTTTAGGAAGGTAGCCAATCAAAATGTGAGATGCAAGTGCTATTAGGACTCCAAATTCAGCTAAATAAAAATGATATTTGGAACATGTTTTAATGGGGTGTGATAAATTTGCATTGATGGTTACATTTTTATTCACTGTATTCACAGAAATCTTATGCAACAGATTATGAACATATTTCATTTTATGACCAATTCTCTCATATTACTGAATTACAAATGGTAAACTCAAAATCAATTATTGTAAGGTGACATTGGTTTTATGTTGGGAAATATAAGAAAAATAAAAAATAAAAAACTGAAAATATCTTGCTTGCATAAGTATTCAACCCCCAAATATTAATATTTGGTAGAGCCACCTTTCACTGCAATAACAACTTTAAGTCTTTTGGGGTAAGTATGTACTAGCTTTGCACACAGTGTCAGAGTGATTTTGGCCTATTCTTCTTTGCAGATTTGCTCCAGGTTGTTGAGGTTGGTTGGATGACTCTTGTGGACCGCAATTTTCAAATAGTGTCACAGATTCTCAATGGGATTGAGATCAGGACTTTGACTGGGCCACTGTAGGACATTCACCTTTTTGTTCTCGAGTCACTCCAATGTTGCTTTGGCCTTGTGCTTTGGATCATTGTCCTGCTGAAAGGTGAATTTCCTCCCAAGCTTCAGTTTTTTAGCGGACTGAAGCAGATTATCTTACAGTATTTTCCTGTATTTTGCTCCATCCATTCTTCCTTCAATTGTAACAAGATGCCCAGTCCCTGCTGTTGAGAAGCATGCCCACAGCATGATGCTGCCACCACCATACTTCACTGTAGGGATGGTGTGTCTTGAGGACAGGCGGTGTTAGGTTTGCACCACACATAGCGCTTTGAGTTTTGGCCAAAAAGCTCTATCTTGGTCTCATCTTACCACAAAACCTTTTCCCACATCACAGCTGGGTCACTCTCATGCTTTCTGGCAAACTCCAGATGTGCTTTCAGATGGTACTTTTTGAGTAATGGCTTCTTTCTTGCCACCATCCCATACAGGCCAGTGTTATGCAGAGCTCTTGATATGATTGACTGGTGCACCACTACTCCACTCTCAGCCATTGAACTCTATAGCTCCTTCAAAGTGATTGTTGGCCTCTCTGTGGCTTCTCTCACAAGTCTCCTTCTTGTTTGAGCGTTGAGTTTTGAGGGACAGCCTTTTCTTGGCAGTACCTGGGTGGTGTGATGCAGCTTCCACTTCCTGATTATTGATCCAACTGTGCTCACTGGGATATCCAAACACTTGGATATTATTTTGTACCCTTTCCCTAATCTATGCATTTGTATTACTTTATCTCTAACTTCTGTAGAATGCTCTTTGGTCTTAATTTTGCTTCAGATTCACAGCCTTACCAATGATCCTTCAACAGTGGGGTTTTTATTCAGAAAATGTGAGAGAAACTTTAATGGTTCACAGGTGGAGGCCAATGGTAAGGTAATTTTGTCCTCGTTAGGGCAATTTCTTTCATCGGTGCAAACTGGGTGCTTCCATAGCACAGGGGTTGAATACTTATGCAAGCAAGATATTTCAGTTATTTTATTTTTCTTAAAAATATTTCCCAACATAAAACCAATGTCGCCTTACAATAATTTCAGTGTACCATTTGTAATTCGGTAATATGAGAAAATTGATCTGGGGTCTGAATACTTTTGCAAGGCACTGTGTATATATATATATATATATATATATATATATATATATATATATATATATATATGTGTATATTATAATATTACCTGGATTGCTGTTCGCGATATATAAATGTATATTAAATTTATATATGACCATATAATGAAACTTAATCCGAAAGGCACCTGATGATTCCCCGAAAGCTGAAATGGAGGATTAGACATTACTTATTATCCTCACAACACATGTCATAAAAAATTGACGACGTATCATAGCATATATATATATATATATATATATATATATATATATATATATATATATATATATATATATATATATATATTGTGAGATAGCAGGGAGGGGGTTAAAATCCTTCCCTGCTAAAACATGTGACAATGCACATTTGGGTGTTATTGGGTTAATTGTTTAATTGTTTAATTGTTTAGTAATTCCCTGCACCTGGTGGTAGTTGTAAATTAGAGCCAGGTGCAGGGTATTTAAGAGAGACAGGCAGTTTGTTCAGGGCTGCTGTGTGTAGGGAGGCAGAAGTTGTGGTCTGCTTCCAAGCAGTCAAGGTAAAGTGCTGTAGGAAACCGTGAGAGTTTGTGTTTGAGTTACAGGTAAACAGCTTAGCTGTCCTGGTTCAGTTAGGTTCCAGACTGTATAGTTAGTGCTCCAAGAAGGAGCTAGGTGTTTGTTTGTTTTGTTTAATTTATTTGATTAGTGTTTATTAAAAGTGCGCGTCTGCGCTAAGAAAATTCCATTTCTATGTCCTGGGTCTATTTTAAAAGGGGCAATAAACCGTGACAGTGAGAGAATTTGTTGTCACATATATATATATATATATATATATATATATATATATATATATATATATATATATATATATATATATATATATATATATACACATACACACTTTTTTTTTTTTTGATGGACCAAAAAGGGTCCTTATATAATTGGATAAGTCTCCACCCCCTGAGTTAATACTTGGTGGAAGCACCTTTGCCAGGAATTACAGCTGTGAGTCTGTTGGGATAGGTATCTACCAACTTTGCACACCTAGATTTGGCAATATTTGACCTTTTTTCTTTACAAAACTGTTCAAGCTCTGTCAAGTTCCTTGGGGAGTGTTGATGGACAGCAATCTTCAAGTCATGCCACAAATGAATGGATTTAAGTTGGGGCTCTGACTGGGCCACTCAAGAACATTTACCTTTTTGTTCCTTAGCCATTCCAGCGTAGCTTTGGCTGTGTGCTTTGGGTCTTTGTCGTTCTGAAAGGTGAACTTCCATCCCAGTTTCAGCTTTCTTGCAGAGGGTAGCAGGTTTTCCTCAAGGACTTCTTTGTACTTTGTTGGATTCATTTTCCCTTCTACCCCAGTCCCTGCTGATGAGAAACATCCCCATAGCACAATGCTGCCACCACCATGTTTCACAGTAGGGATGGTGTTCTTTGGGTGATGAGCTGTGTTGGGTTTGCTCCAAACATAACGCTTTGCATTTAGGCCAAAAGTTCCATTTTTGTTTCGTCAGACCAGAAAACTTTTTGCCACATGGCTACAGAATCTCCTCTGTTTTTTTTTTTTTTGCATACTTCAAACGGGATTCAAGGTGGGCTTTCTTGAGTAATGGCTTCCTTCTTACCACCCAGATTTGTGGAGTGGTTGGGATATTGTTGTCACATGCACACTTTGACCAGTCTTGGCCATAAAAGCCTGTAGCTCTTGCAAAGTTGCCATTGGCCTTTTGGTAGCCTCTGTGATCAGTCTCCTTGCTCGGTCATCCAGTTTGGAGGGACGGCCTGAGCTAGGCAGGGTCTTGGTGGTGCCATACACCTTCCACTTCTTAATAGTCGTCCTGACCGTGCTCCAAGGGATATTCAAGGCCTTTGATATCTGATCTGTGCCTTTCAACAACTTTGTCCAGGGGTTCTTTTGAAAGTGCCTTGGTGTTCATTGTTGAGTCTTTGCTTTGAAATGCAAATTGCACCAAGCCGGTGTGCAAAGTTGGTAGAGACTTACCGAAAAAGTAATTGCTGTAATTGCTGCCAAAGGTGCTTCCACCAAATATTGAGTTGACGAATCTGAATACTTATGCAATCAACATATTTCAGTTTTTTCTCTTTAGTTTTTGTTGACATTTACTGTAACTTATCTTTTCCTTAGAAGTCTTCAGTTTGAACATTCATGTTTTTAATAAAATATTAAGTTTAAAAAATGTGTATGCATCATTTTATAATTTCACAAAATGGGACACCATAGGAAGAGTCTGAATACTTTTGCAAGGCACTGTATATAGTTAACACTTGTGTAAGCAAGTAAGCAAACTTGTTAAATTTTCAGACGACACAAAAGTAGGAGGAGTGGTAAACACTGTTGCAGCAGCAAAGGTCATTCAAAATGATCTAGACAAGATTCAAAACTGGGCAGACACATGGCAAATGACATTTAATAGAGAAAAGTGTAAGGTACTGCACGCAGGAAATAAAAATGTACATTATAAATATCATATGGGAGATACTGAAATTGGAGAAGGAATCTATGAAAAAGACCTAGGAGTTTTTGTTGACTCAGAAATGTCTTCATCTAGACAATGTGGGGAAGCTATAAAAAAGGCTAACAAGATGCTCGGATACATTGTGAAAAGTGTTGAATTTAAATCAAGGGAAGTAATATTAAAACTATACAATGCACTAGTAAGACCTCATCTTGAATATTGTGTGCAGTTCTGGTCACCTTGCTATAAAAAAGATATTGCTGCTCTAGAAAGAGTGCAAAGAAGAGCGACCAGAATTATTCCGGGCTTAAAAGGCATGTCATATGCAGACAGGCTAAAAGAATTGAATCTGTTCAGTCTTGAACAAAGAAGACTACGTGGCGACCTAATTCAAGAATTCAAAATTCTAAAAGGTATTGACAATGTCGACCCAAGGGACTTTTTCAGCCTGAAAAAAGAAACAAGGACCAGGGGTCACAAATGGAGATTAGACAAAGGGGCATTCAGAACAGAAAATAGGAGGCACTTTTTTACACAGAGAATTGTGAGGGTCTGGAATCAACTCCCCAGTAATGTTGTTGAAGCTGACACCCTGGGATCCTTCAAGAAGCTGCTTGATGAGATTTTGGGATCAATAAGCTACTAACAACCAAACGAGCAAGAGGGGCCGAATGGCCTCCTCTCGTTTGTAAACTTTCTTATGTTCTTAGTTGTATGTTAATGAACATTTAAAGTAAAAACGGCATTTTGTTAATGTACTGAAATTGTGGAAAGATTTAGGTCATCATTTTAACATCATACTGAATAAAAAACATTTAGAAC
Organism: Polyodon spathula; assembly: GCF_017654505.1. NCBI lineage: Eukaryota > Metazoa > Chordata > Actinopteri > Acipenseriformes > Polyodontidae > Polyodon > Polyodon spathula. The sequence goes on from NC_054537.1 coordinate 91,229,630, forward strand.
TGCATTTTGGTTTAGAGTTTCTCAATAGAATTTTGCAGTATTTTGTTATGTATAAAACAACAGCTGTTGAAGCTCCTAGTTTTTTAGGTTTTGGAAGATGCTTAATATAATAATATAAACATTTTAAAAACATTTTTGTAGAAAATCTTAAATACAGTACACTCCATTCCTTTTGTTCAGGAAGTCTTATTAGTAACAATTCCTTTTTTCCTGTAAATTGTTTAAATACAAAATATGGAATATGCTTCCTGCTTGTGCTGTAGATTTTTTTTACAGTTCTTCTAGTTCACATGAGTGAATTGGAATGGTCTGAGCAACCTAAATGGGTTAGGATGGTGTGTGGGTTTATAAAACGTGTAAGGGGTGAATTCTTCTTAAAAATAATAAGTCAGTCTTCTTCAGGTAATCTTCAATCAAAAGAGTTTTATAAAGAAACAAAGCAAACTCAAAGATGGTACAAGATGCAATCAAAGGAAAATTCTATAAGTGCAGTTACAAGTCTCAGCAGATGCAATCTTGAGCAACAAAGCTGCAGGTAGACCTACAGGTCTCAACAGGTGGTATTCGAGCCCCACCCTAGCCTCAAGATGTTGTCTGAGCTGCCATGGCGACAGAGATGATATGTCTGGGCTCTCATGGCTTCAGAGAGTTCGTTTCTGAGCTGGCGTCAGCGTAGATGTAGTTTTTCTGAGCCCCAGACATTATTTTAGGGGGCAGGTTACATCTGAGAGCGAGTGAAAATCTCCGACCCTCACCAATGAACAGAGTCAGTTTACTGGAGACACACCAGCAGGTGCCCCGTGAAGCGACACCAAAAGCACAGTGTGTCACCCTTTGAATGTGAACCAGTTTTAGCTGGTTGATTGTGGTTTGTACCTATGGTCAGAATCAGCTTTTTAAGTTGAAAACTCATGCCTAAACAAAGGTCATCCGCCCGAGGTCACAACTGCTCTTTGAGTCATAAAAAAACTGTTTCTTATCACGATTCTCAGACATGGCGGCACCTTGGGCCGCATGCAGTTACAAAGCTACAAGGACAGGGCAACGACAGGCAGTAGGTTTGAAAAGCCTTACATTAAACACAGGGGAATAACACAATGTTCAAAGACAGTGTTTCAATGATTTTCTCATTTCTTTACCATTTAAAGGGGCACATAAAATATTACCATTTATATAAAACCTTACAAAAGTAATACAACCAAAGCATCCAAAATTGACCAAATTAGAAGGGAATACATTTCTACAAGTGTTGATAAATCATATACATCTACCACTGAAGAAAAGCAAGTATGTGTGCCCAAAGTCCATCAGTGCTTTAGAAGCCACATCTGATTTTATTAATCCAAAGGCAAACTGCAACTCATTTGCTGTAGTGTTACAAACAAGGCCGGCACCAGGTTAACTAGCACCCTAAGCAGTGTTTGAGGTACCGCTCCCTATTAGTTACCAGTGAATCTTGAATAGCTTTAAACTATGACATATTCAAGTATTACTATTCCTATTGATGTAGACTATTAAATGATGTTAATGATGACTCTTTCAAGGGTGTTGGGTTCTTAAAATTCTTTAGTGGTTAATTCAAGCAGATCCCTGCACAGCTAAACTCTCTAGCCTAAGCTAATTCTTGCCATGCCAGAGTCGATCACTCTGGCATGGCAAGCCAAATACTACTGTATTAGCATTATATCAAGCTATAGAAGTATTTAACATTAACTGTTCACACTATTTGTGCCCATATTATTTGGCACACTGCCACCTATGTCTTACCCCTGTTGCCAGGCCTGATTACAACCTACCATGTGAAGATGTTTCAGAGCTTTTGTAACCTATTGAACTCAGCAGTACCTCAACCCCATGCCTGAGCCAAGGCTTTAGGAAAAACGTACCGAGCACCAAAAGAAACATATCACTATTATAATGCATTTATTTGCTAAAAAAAAAAAAAAAAGATGGACATCGACGAAATGTTTTTGATTTCTTTGTAATCACTCGATCATTCATCCTTGACACGCTACCAAGAGTCACAACACCTGCCCGAGATTGACAGATCATTCTGCAGCATCTTCGTAATGTCAATTGTTAATCAGCACAACAAAAAATCTGCTCTAAAACAGAATTTGTCATTTTTCGATCACATCTAGTGAATTTTATCCAAATATAAGTGATGCCTTTCTTTTGAACATGATGTGGTCTGTCAGTGAAAAACACATGGGCAGTACTGGACAATTGGTTCGAGCATTGGCTTAAGAACAAGTTGAGCGAGTCAGAACTTTAAAAACAAAACACTGAGTTTGCAAAATTATTCACAGAGAGCTTTAATTCAGTTTTAATTACAAGGAAATTTCTTTTAAAACTACCACAGCAGATAACAGCATTATTCAACCCTCTTATAAAAGATTGCAGTAGATGATTTTAAACAATTTACGGCTGCAAAGAAACATGCAACAAATAAATAAACACATTATTTTTCAGGGATCATTTTACATTCAGAAGATTAATGTTGTGCAATGAAAGTATTATTCTAGCCAGGTAATAACTGTTAGACTAAGGAGGCAGGTAAGCTTTGATACTGATAACACAGAGACTCTGGAAGTTAACTTTGAGAATGTATATGACTTGCTAACACAAAGGTCACAACATTATGGTCTATACAGTTCTTCATTCTATTTATACCACATAAAGCTGCCATAGAAAATGTAGTGGCATTTCATAAAATAAATGCATAGTGCTCAATGAATTTCTGCTACAGGAGATTTCATTATTTCCAGTCCTGTGTGCTTATCTGTTTTCTAGTAACACTGTTAGAGCAGTGGTAACAGAATTAATTATACTTCATTTGGCATCTTAAACAGTATTGGCCAAATTTAACAACAAATGAGAAATGCTTATCAAGCTTGAAGAAAATAATCCATCAGAGGCAGAATTGAAATTCTCTGCAGTTCTCTTATTAATCAAAGTAACACTTACTATCCTATCTCCAGTTCTCATTAACAGTCATTAAGTAGGGCTGCTGATTGAAGCAATTTCTTTTGGGATCGCATACTCATTTTAGGGAGCCTTTCTTCACTAGCAAACTGTCATACCACACAATTACAGGGGCGAGCGAGAGAAACATTGTGCTTATACCATGACCTTGACACATTCAACAAAGACAATATAACAAAAATATACAAATCCAGCACAGAAGCATGCTCGTCTCTGCTCGTCTACCTCTCAGCTGGAATGCTAATAGGGGTTCTATACATGCCCTTTATCCGGTAAATTGTATAAAAAAAATTAAGAAAGGAAATTACTCAGCCCTCTCTTAAAAGAATAAGAAATTGCTGCAGAAATCTTTGAAAAATATTGACACTGCTGCTATTTTGAGGTGGGAGTAGAGGGGTGTGTTGGAGCTTTATGTATCATTCTTTAGCTATCCTAGTCTCATTTATTAATTAAATGCTAATCTAATAAATAGGAAACAGCTTTTTTATTATAGTTCATACTTAATACAGATATAGCCATGTAGCCCCACTTTCAATAAATACATTCAAAAAGGAGCACTTTTAGGTGTATCACTGAAAGTGTATTTCTCCTGTTTGTACTTTGGAATCTCTCTCTCTCTCTCTCGCTCGTGTATCTGATGTTTTTTCCAATCATGTCTTGTCTGTCCCCTTGTTCCTCCATGGGTTTCCCCTGTCTATCACAGCCAAGTCTACCTCTTCTAGACTCTTCAGCCATTCCCAGGGGTACAGGGAACATATGCTTCCACATCAGATGAGCTGTCAAGAAAATCTTATTGACCTTTATTCAAAGAAGTACTGCTGAATTGGTTACGTTTCATTCATACAATGTTTCTTACACTGTCACCTGTACTCCAATAATATTATTCAAAGCTATTAGTGCAATAACTGTAATGACTGCTTATTTTCTTTTTTTTTTTTTTTTTTTTTTTACATTTTCCTGAAAGGAAAATTATTCCTTGTTTCTAAACAGTGCTCTATTTTATTTTATTTTAGCCACCTGGGTCCTGTAAGTTTAACTTCAAAGCCACATTTACTTATTTGAACCACAATAAAAAGGATGAGCCAAATCCAATTAAACCTTTTGTGTAAATATAGCTCAGATCAATAAAGTTCAATTATCTATTAGAGCACTTCAATAGATAACTCTTACCTTATTCCTTTGATAGGTTTCTGATGTATCAAGTGTGGGAAACCAAGAGCAGCCCAGATGCTGTCAATTAGGCCTGGGCTTAAAATGACCTTTTAAAACTGAGATGGGGATTTCAAATCCCACTGACAATAACATACAATTCTGCACCTAATTTTTTTATTTTTATTTAAATCAAGTCAGAGATTGTTAAGGTGGAACTAAGGTGGTTGTGTAAGTGCATGGTGTCCGAGCACCCCACTTTGTAATGCATGATGTTTCCGTTGTTATAATGGAGCAAGACCTTAAGAAAAATAAATCCAAAATTCTAATCTACTGTTGCCAAACAGAATTGTATGTTTTAAATCATGCATTATTTAAACACATGTATTTGTTTCTGATTTCCAATACAACATTTATTTTTCTATTAGTATTTCCACATTTACTCCACAATGTCACTTTACTGCTTCCTACAGCAGTTTCCTCCACATTAAGGAAAGAGACATTGTAAAGTCAATGCCAACTGTTGATGTTCAGCACAACAATGGGTAGACTGTGCCCTTCTCCATTCATTTACTGGGAATACTAATTGTGGTTAAGCTGGGGTCAACGTGGGGTACCTATGGCATAAGTCAGTAGCATTTACTGTCCTGTTTTAAAAAAAAAAAAAAAATATATATATATATATATATATATATATATATATATATATATATATATATATATATAAAATATTAAATTTTAAGTTTGTTTATGCCTGTCAGAGGTGTCCCTCTTAATGCAATCGTTGAATCCTCATTAGCATGACAGTATGCCCAGGTCGTGCTGTGAAAGCATCACATTCTTTACAGTAAAACAAAGAGATTTAAGAGAAGGGCATATGGAATAGAGCACGTTGTGAATGATTTGCACAACGACATCACTCCTGTCTTCATTAACACTATAGGAGAGGATCTCAAGAGTCGCTCTCCAAATTGGCAACTGACCTGCAGCAACACGTCTATCACATAAAGCTACACATCGCTCTGCAAATGTTAAAGGTGAACATTCGTTTGCCTTTCAATTTACCAAACATTTCACTGTTTATGTAACATGATACCAACATTTAGCAGTACGCCCCTCTCCTTGCTTTAATTTCACATTATTCACATTGATCAATTCACCTCTTCCCCTGCCGAAGCTGTCTTTGCTGCAGGCGCTTTGATCGATCAAGCCAGACCCACTTGGATCTGTGCAGCTCTGTATCACGCCCCCTTGTAGTGCCCCCCCCCCCCCCCAACCCCCAGTGCTGTGGTGTGGGAGGTGGGGGTGGATATTAACATTGCTGATTGAAAACTGAAATGCAAAAAAAGCAGCCAAACTTTATGGACATGAAAACGGTTTATAAATGGTCCAAAAAAGTAACTACAGTTAAGTAAACTGGGCTTAAAGTAAAGAAAGTGATATTGCAATGTAAAAATAATAAGGGATAATTACATGTTACTACAATGCTACAGCAAGCATGCAACATTAGACACAAATAACAGATTAGTGCACTAATGTACAGTAAATGCAGGTTCGACTCGAACAGAAAACCTGTAAGCCAATGTAAATTCACTTATCTGTCGATCTGATCTCTGCAATCTCTTACCTGCAGTTGGTGGAAAATAGAGACTTACTTATATTAGGCTGTCATTTTATTTATTTTTAACTGTTGACTTGGTTAGTTAAAATGGTTATAGTGGGGCAATAAAACATTAATATGTTTAGCTTAACACTAGTACAGTGTAAGAAAAAGCATCACACTAGTGATACTCATAAAAGGACAAAATGAAAGACCTTCAGAAATTGATGCATTTCACAGATCCCAATCAGCACTAATCCTAACCCTAAAGGTATGTCCTATATAAATTATCATATACTGTACTATAAGTATGTGGAATAGGTGGGTGACAAACTGTAGGATTCAATCTGTTTTATTCTACTAATTCAGAGAGTCTGTGATCAAATATTACATTTTTAAAGGTAACATGAAAATACAATGTCTAATAAAGTACATTTGATCAATTTAAAACGATGTATAGAAACAACATAAAAATAAAAAAAAAAGATATTCCATATTAACATCTTCAAGCTCTATATTATGCTGCACCTGTTTTTTTAAGCTTTCTTAATTAACGTGCCTACAGAAGCATGGCAGACTCCCAAACACACAGATGGCCCATCTAAGAGCACCGCTGTCCAACCCTTCTCCTCTTCCAGCTCTTTCTGTGACCCCTGCCTGAAAGCTCTCTTGCCCGTAGTAAATCAGCACTGTTATCGATTGCATGTCCCTGCAGACAGTGAATCTAATGGTTCCCTTTGTAACTGGTTACAAACGCATCCTGGATTATTTTACTCTTCGTGGGAGGGGTTTCCTTGTTCTTTACCATCAGTTTAACCACAACTAATATTCAGCACGAGCACTCCACATGTAATTATTTTATTATATACAGGCTGGAGAAAAAATAAATAAAATAAAAACTGTCAAGAGGGTGTAATGCCTTGAGTACTGATTCATTTTGAGTCTTGCAGAGGTGTTATTATTCTGGAAGGACACATGACCATTTCTCAGTAAATAACTCCTTCAAGGAAACTGCAATAGAAATCGACAGCAGGGGGCCCTTCAGAAAGGTCCAGAGTGTCATTTGTTTTAACACCGCACCTTGATTGCTAGTCAAGCGCCTACTATCAAAGCCTTTGCCCATGTGAGAAATGTACTTGAAAAAGGGCAACGGAGCTTTCAAATATCACAGGCTCATTTTTATTGCACTTTTATTAATCATATGATGGAAAATTGTGTTTTAAATGCTGCATCATAAGATAGAGAAAGCATTCAACAAATGTTACAGAACACCATCATTTTTCTTTTTTTTTATTATAGACTGCTCCAATTATTGATACTGCAACAATTTAATGTAACTTTAATTTAATGTAACAATAGAGTCTGTAAGGGAGGCTCTGTCAGTGCAGTGCAAGAACAACATAGAAGGAACCAGAGCAGGTCAAGCTACATAATACATATCACATTCTCTCTACTAATAAGCCTGCACACCACCATATGGTTCCTTGGACTCCCTCAACTCTCTTCCCCCAGATGTCATGTCATGTTTATATCCCTCCCCTCCGACAGCTAACCCAGTGATGGACATGATTCTAACCCAATCACGGGTGTAACATCAACTGAAACCTTCCTTACCACACATGCAATCCCAATCACATAAACTCAGTTACCAAGGGACCATCTCAATTATTAACATGACATTGCGTTCCCAGACTGGGTAATGCATCCCAACACTAAACCAGCTAGAAAACCTGCTGCACCTCGACTGTTAACACAGTACAGTGAATCTCACTGACACACTACCAGAGAGAGATGGCTAGAATCACCTTCTCTAAAAGGTATTACTGTGTAGCTTTCATCGCAATGATATTTTTAGTATTCAAATCATTGAACTTACATTTTGAAGAGATATGTTAAGGTTTGATGGTGATGCCCTTATTCTTATAAATAACCATAAATACATACTCTCCAAGAACCTAAAAGGGTTAGCAAACCTCACATCTATATTCTTGGCACTGCTTGCCTACCTACACAATGTAGAGCATGGACTATTATAATAGGAAGTATCAAAGATGTATCTCGCGACTGAAGGTAATGATGAATCTTTTTGCACAACCAGTGTCTGGAGGTAACTTGTCGTCTTCTCTGGGCTGTCACGCGTACACTATTTATAGGGCCCTTAGCGTTGTGGGGTTTTATCATACAGTCAATGTGTCTAAGATGCCACTCGCTAAAACCATTACCAAGGGCTTTGTCTCTTTGAAGACCTTTTAGTGGAGAGTGTTAGATTCTTTCTCACTGTGTTTATATCCCCAAAAGACAAGGGACAGATGTTTCACATCAGACCATTAATCCCTCAGGCCAGGTTCCTGTGACAGCGCAAACCCAACAGAACAAGCCCTTTGCCATCACTTGTGTACGAGCAGCAATTTACTGCTGATTATCAGAACAGGGTCAGGCCAATAGAAAGTTGGCAATCTCAAGTGCAGCTGGAAAACAATATGTGCAATAAGCTGACTCCAACACCTCCTAGCGCTAATTAAACCAGCTCCCACCAGGAGAAGAAGAAAAAAACAAATCACCAACATACATCAGAACACAGATCCTTTCTGCATCCTCATGCATTTCTGTAATTCACAGATGTGCCAAACTAAACAATCTAATATATATATAAAAAAACATATTGAATGTGATCATTGAAGGACAGTGTGCCATGTTTGTTTAAAATGACCATATTTAATTTTACAGGATTCCCTTTTTTTTTTTTTTTTTTTTTTTTTTTTTTTTTTTTAGTGATAATGTGAGTTTACAATGGGAGTTAAGTTAAAAAAAAAAAATTAAGCTACTTGTTAGTTTTCAACTTCTTTATGGCAAAAATGGCAAATGAAAAATAGCTGCGTGATATGTGAGATTAATATATGAAAAAACAAAAGCAAAAAAAAAACACAGGATCAACACAGCAGCTCTTGAGCCTCTATTTAAAAGTTTGATGAGGGGAGTGATGAAACAAAAATCAAGGTATGTGCTCAAGCCATTACTCAAGAAAGCCCACCTTGAATCCTGTTTTGAAGTATGCAAAAAAACACTCAGATTCTGTAGCCATGTGGCAAAAAGTTTTGTGGTCTAACGAAACTAAAATGGAACTTTTTGGCCTAAATGCAAAGCGTTATGTTTGGCGCAAACCCAACACAGCGCATCACCCAAAGAGCACCATCCCTACTGTGAAGCATGGTGGTGGCACCATCATGTTATGGGGATGTTTCTCATCGGCAGGGACTTGAGCACTCGTGAGGATAGAAGGGAAAATGAATGCAGCAAAGTACAAAGAAGTCCTTGAGGAAAAACTGCTGCCCTCTGCAAGAAAGCTGAAGCTGGGATGGAAGTTCACCTTTCAGCATGACAACGACTCAAAGCTCACAGCCAAAGATACACTGGAGTGGCTAAGGAACAAAAAGGTAAATGTCCTTGAGTGGCCCATTAACATCCCCGACCTAAATCCAATCAAATATTTGTGGCATGACTTGAAGATTGCTGTCCATCAACGCTCCCCAAGGAACTTGACAGAGCTTGAACAGTTTTGTAAAGAAGAAAGGTCAAATATTGTCAAATCTAGGTGTGCAAAGTTGGTAGATACCTATCCCAATAGACTCACAGCTCTAATTGCTGCCAAAGGTTCTTCCACCAAGTATTAACTCGGGGGGGGTGGGGGTGGGGGATGGAGACCTATCCAATTATGATCTTTCAGTTTTGTATTTAATATATAATTTTTTTCTCAATAAAAACTTTTTTCCTCTTAACAGTGTGGAGTATGGTGTGTAGATAAATGGAAAAAAAATCCTCATTTAAATGCATGAAACTGAGGCACTGACACAACAAAATTTGAAAAAAGTTCAAGGGGGTGTAGACATTCTATATGCACTGTATATCTATCTATCTATAATGTGTGATTAGCCAGCACAAACCAAATGGACTATTGTGTGATTTTGTTTTCTTCTCTATTGGACTTAAAACAGAGTTTCAACTTTGTGAGACTTTCAATCTTCAGTAAAACAATGACAGATGCATTTGGATGTATTTGATGGGATGAATAAAATGACAAGTATTCCACAGTCCTGGCATATTGTGAAATGAAACTTAAGGATCATACCGAGTGTGTCCAGTAATGTATTTGGAAAGGACTCACATATTTTACAGGTAGTCACAAAATCTTATAGTCTTTCAAATGGCATCATTTATCACTATAAATACAGTATATCTATTTCATATATTTCTGCTTCAGTAAAAGTCTTGCACATTCTAAAATGCCTTGTCACACATGCAACAAGACGGCAACAAGAGATCACATTTGTTGCCAGCTCGTTTCCTTGCAGTGTGCGGTGGTCAAACGGGAGACAAGCCTGCAGTCAACAAGCTGGCAACACTCAGGCAACAACATAATGCAAACCAATCATAATGCACGCTTTTGTCACGAGATGTAAACATGCTGCGAAAGAAGACTACAATATAAAAATGTACTAAGTATATTATAACAAACAAAATAAATTCACAAATAAATACAAAATTAAATAAATAAAAATCAAAATAAATTACATTTATTTATTTTTTAATGTTGGCACAAATTGTCCTCCATAACTGCATACACAGAAAATTTTATTTAAAATCGAACATTTTAAAAAATATGCAACACGTGTATTTTATTACTGTAGAATTATACTCATAGCTTAAATATGTTATTGTAATCGTGGACATTAACATTCGCTTATCCACATACACACTGTATTGCACATCTATAGACTACATATAATTAATTGAATGAAATGCAAGAATCAGAATTCATCACATACTGTCTGATGTTATGGTTGAGCCTTATCATCATGTGAGTCTACTGTCAAATTTGATTGGCTGATATTGAAAACGTTGCCTCGTGGTGCCTGAAAAATAGAACATCGTCCTAAGTGGGAGACACGTCGCCGGGGTGTTGCCCAGGGTGGTCACACGAGGTGACAAGCCGGCAACATCTGACGCCCTCTTATTGCCGTCGACAAATGTCGCCTGTGTGACCAGGCCTTAACAGGGCAGTACATTTTTGCATTTAAATAAAGCAACGTGTACTATAGGACAGGATCCTGTAACCAGCTCTCTGTGTTTAAATTTTACTGGCTTTAATTGCACGTAAATTATTTGCTTGTTATAAACGACTGTCTCTTGCAACACTGAATAGAGTGCATTCGACTAACAAACCTTTCCTGTGGTAGTTGCTGTTTCAGCCACCCAGCAGCAGCAAATTGGTTGCTATGATAGCAGCATTAAGCCTCCTTTAAGACTTTTTTCTTTCCATGTGAAAAGAATCTGCAGCAACCTTCAAGAGACATAGCCCAGTACTCTCCTTTAGGACTGAAGTATCATTAACAACCAGGCACCTCAGGCACAAGTCTTAGCTCCTGAGCCTTCCTGTCTCCCATCAAAATTCATATCCTCTTCATTCTAGAGCAGAAACGCTTCTCATTATGACATCATTCCCCTATTGGAAGAAACACTGATTGCTGTACTGGTGGCTTCAGAAGGCAAGGATGTAATTTAGCAAAATAATGTACCATGCTGATTAATTTAATGTAGCCCATGACTAATTATGGTAATTCATTACATCTACAATTAGGCTAAGTAATTTATTGCACTGCAGTCTCATAAAGCAGAGGATTTATATCAAGTTTTGAATGTCACCCAAAGGACATATCTGTACCTTGTCTTAACTGAAGCGGAATCAGGCCGCCAGCTGAGAAAAACATTCTCATTCTGCCATGTTTGTACTGCAGGCAGAATAGAGGCTTGTGGAAATATCTGCTATAAAACCCATCTTGTCCAACTGTACATTTGTGGTTACTTGGCAAGCAGCTTCGATTTTTATTTTTTCTAAGCGGAATTGTATTTTTTTGTCAAGATCTGCTGTAATCTATGTTATGGAATTGTTTTTTTTTTAAATATATTTCTTGCAGTCAACAGAAGCAGCTTCTCCTACCCTGCAGTGTGGTTTGATGCAGCAAGGCTACACTTCGGAGACCAATTTGTTTCACTGATCGCCATTTCTTTGACGTGGCTGCAAATGTTACCTTTCTTTTTCAATCAAAGACACAGCAGGGTGTGCCATCTGTTTGGCACAAACTTAGTTCCCTTTCCCAAATCAATTTTGTGCTGATTACTTCAGTGAAGCAGTAAAGGATGGCATTGTTTTTTTAACAAGCTGTGTTTTTTCTCCCTTTCCTCATACTATTTATTCAGATAAACAAGCCACTACATGATGTTAAGCTGCAGAATATTTAAGGCAACCCAAACGTTAGAAATAAAAGAATTAACTGGAATACATTAAATTCACAAGCTCTAGTTGGATGGTTTTTTAGATTTCACATTCTGTAAATATGGTAGAATGGGACACAATAAATGTTCCTTTTATGCACCACCACATACTAGCTCACTGGAGAACTACAGCCTACAGTAACAGCTATTCCTTTATAATGCAGCAGTGAAGGGGTTAACTTTCCTCTCTGCTCAGAGAACGAAGCCCCCTGTAGAAGGAACATATGATCAGCACCACAAGCCGAAGCCACAGGGATGCTCTGGGATGCTGTTCGCTCTCTGGAATGCAAATGAACACGCTCCCCCTTTTTCAATAGCATCATAATGTCTTGTGAATACTGTAGTACTCTGCTACTAGGGTGTTCACAGTTTCAGGCCAGCCAAAATATATTATTGAATGCAAATAGTACAAAGAATATTGTATTTGGATTATCTACCCATACAAAACATGCACAATAAAAGCAATAAAACAATGTGCTCCCCTAACACAGTGCTGATTAGTGCTCTCTGGGAAGCTGCTCTGCTGCAATGCTATTGCATTGACGACTAAGGTGTAATAATCTGATGCTTACATACCCTGGACAATGTGGTTGAATTACCCAGAGTACATTTACTGGAACTAGCTTGATTTCCAAACGAGTCTGAGCGTTAATTAAAAAAGACAAATTAATGGAGAAAAAAAACCTCTTCACTGTGCAACTGTTTTTTTTTTTTCTGCTAAATATTCTGACACCACTGTTGCTTGACTAAAATAGAGAATAGATGAAAACAAGCAGATTTATTGTAAACCTGCATTTTTATATGACTTGTGTAAAATGTATGGTGTGGGGTGATTATTCCCAGTACCTTATTAGCAAATGACACACACACACACACACTAGATTAATTATTGGGGTTGCCTAGCTGATTTCCTGCCTGCAGTGCCTGGTATAAAGCCTATTCAGTAAACAAGTCCAACACCACTGCCCCAGAAGAAACGCAGAACATAATATACACTAAAGAATCAAAAGTTTACATCTGGAACTAACATCAGCAAAATAACAAAAGACATAGGTTGAGGTCAAATCCTAAAACAAATAAGCTGTTCTTTTTCTGAGTAATTTACTTTAATGCACGTTTGCTTATTCTCATGGTCTAATTCCAAATGAAAAGATCGAGTTCTTTTTCTGTTCAGACATTGCATTACAAGTGGAGCTTTTAGACATGGACACTGAATAAACTGCACTAAATAGTATTGCCCTTTGTTTGTCAAGCAAAATGAACCAAGAAAAAAAAATACTTAAAACATATTTAGTTGAAATATTATATGGAACCAAAATCTGTTGGTGCACTATTTTTCATGACAATAGCATGATACTAAAGTACCTTTTTTTCTCATTGAACAAAAATGTAGCATTATAACAATACAAGTAACTTGTCAAAATGATGAAGAGTTTGGAAAAAAGAGAGACATGAAAACTGTCTGGATGTAAAACATGCATTTATAAAGCTGCAATTTATTTTGAACAATATATGTTACACTTCATTTCAAAATATTGCAGCATATTGTGGAGTTCATTTTGTTCGAACACATTTACAATTGAATCCTTCAGCTCCAGGGCTAGCTGGATTTCTAAATTCATTATATGGGAGGTTTTGTATATTCAGTATCATCCAGGCTAGTACAGGGGTTTGTTCAAAGCATAGGTTTAAAAATCTAAAGCAAAAACAAAAAACGCACTCTTCACAAGGATCTGCCTGTTGATCTCATGGTAAAAATAAATCACTGCTAAATAGAAATGGAAAATGGAAATATATTAGCTGTCCCGATTTAGAAGATTGTACACATGGCTCAGTTTTTAACTGCATAAACTGCTAATACTGCCATAGTCCACAACTGAATTGGTTCTATATATAAACAACATATACAAACACATTTCAAAGCTAGCTCAACACTTTGGGGTCCCTGGGTTACTGCTGTGTTTAAATAAACTAGTTTACCATTTGTTACAGGTGTTTATTTTGAAGAAATACATATATACAATTACCAACCACACTCGTATTAACCAAAACTAATTTGGCATTATACAGTACATACAAAATACTACCCACAGCAAGAGCTGTAAAGAAATGGTAAAATCGTTTTTATACATAACCCCCCCCCCCCCCCCCCCCTTATCATGGAGGATAGTACAGCAAGCTTACCATAAACCTTACAGTACTTCTACAATATCTTAATTTCCCTAAATAAATGTGCTTCCCAGCACCATTTAATTGACTCTGATTCCGTTTATGGGGCCAGATGGCATTAGAATCATTCACTTCAGCTTGTTTTGTTTAATTACTACAATCAACTATTTTCCAAATTAATCATAAAGTAATTTCATTAGTTACACAGCAGGCTGTTTATGTATTAGCATCGTAACAGTTTGCAAACAATTAAACTTTATTTGAACCTTAAAAATGTGCAGGGCGGACTGTTATTACAAGATTTAATGACAAGATTCTGGGTGCACAAAAATAACAGAGACACGTGCTATTTATTACTGTCTTTATTGTGTTAGAATGATCTATCCCCCATTCTTTAACAAATAATATAATTACAAAGCGTACATTTATGCTGAAAGAGCAAAATGATTAATTATACAAATCAAACAATAAAAATGCATTACCTGTGCCTTGTTCATGTAATTCCATGCTGGTGAATATATAATTCCATGCTGGTATATAATAATTATAGATATTAATATATAATATAATATATATAGATATGCAATTATTAATTACTAATGTAAACCACTAGCAAATGTAATCGTACATACTGTATGTTGTTATGGCATTTATTGGGTTGTGTGGCTATCTGAATAAATTAAATGGAGGGATGCAAAACAAAAAAGCAAAATCAAGCACACACTGGTTGAAGGATCCAGGTATCAAACCTGAAAGAGGGATATTACTGTACTAAAATGGTAGGTTTTCTTTCAATTTGGCTTGGCTAGCGAAGGGACAAATTACAACATGACAAAGAATGGAAGAAAGGGGTCAACCGATGTCTTGTTTCATTGCAAAAATAGTTTTGAAAAGTTTTAATTACGTATTTTTGCAAGAAGGGAGCCCCTCTCCTGAATCAATAATAATAAAATAGATTAAAAAAAAACTATAAATTTACAATAATGAGGCAGAATTATAACCGAGAGTGGGGGGATTACACCAGCTGTGCGTGGTCTCTGCTGCCACCTTGTGTTCGTTTTTATGTATTTTCTAAAAATTCATTTTTTCCTATTACATATTTTTAGCACAGAAATACATTACGCTGCTTAAAATATAAATATTAAAAGCTATTTTACTAACATTGCTGATACAGTTCACTCAATACAAAAGCTGCTTAGAATCTGATTTTTTTTTTTTTTTATCCAAGTAATTTAAATTAAAAAATGTTTTTAAAAATCAACAATTATAAATAAATTATGGTAATATTTAAACACATATGGCTTGGTTTAACTTTGTTCCAATATCATACATGGAGTGGGCAATTTGCCCAGACTGTAAAATTCAACCCGTATAACACACCACTGTATTTGTATGTCTTCAATATTTGTACTGTTGTAGCATATAGGTGTACTTAAGATTGAGAAGTTATGGTGGCTTGCTTTTAGTAACTGTTAATGCATTTTAAAAGGGTATAGTGTACTGTTACAGATAGAAAAACTGTTGCAATTTCTAGTATTAAATACTGCTCTTTTTGGAAATATTTTCATATTATATATAGGGTAAATGTTAAGGCAAGCTTACAAAGCAGATTCAAATGCAGTTACAAGTAATGGCATCATTTGACTGGTCAATAACACACGAGTTACTTGATTGTAGATGATCCTAGATAAGAAAAACAACAGAAGTTAGAAGGCAACACACACACATATATATATATATATATATATATATATATATATATATATATATATATATATATATATATATATATCAATCAATCACACACTAAATACAGTTCAATCATATATCTGATATATACAGATAGGCTTTTGCAAAAGATGTTTTTAAATATATTGCAACAGTACTGAATTAAACATACTTACTCTGAGCCTCTTAAAGATTATACATCTCCATTAAGTATGTCTTTGGCACTATGCCAATACTTCCTTTTATTTCTCCAATCCACCAGCCAAAATTCTGATACTCCTAAATGAAAAACAAATGAGTGTTTTAGGAATCTCGCTGACAAAACCACTACAAAAACACAAAGGGTCCTTCTTATTCATTCTGGTTTAGAGTATAACCTTGATTTAGGAAGATGTCGAGTAAATGTACTGTGAAACTTTTTTTTTTTTTTTTAACTGCAATTGCCAGGGGCATGCTTACAAACAAAGTTATATACTTAGGCATACTACTTTTTATTTGAATCTATGACATAAATATACATCAGGGTTAACACTGCAATGCAGAATACGAGAACAACATTGCCTTCAGATAAATAAAAAAAACAAAACAAACAAGCATTTCAGCATCAAAATGAACATATCTAACATTTCTGAACTTTGAAAAGATCATTTACCCAGAAATTCAGTGTGTAGCTATGTACTGTTGCTTCACAATATTGTTGGTGTGCTAACTTTAGAAATAGTGTTCACAAGTACAACTGAAAATAAACTAAAGCCTGTTTGGCCTTCAGATACTATAACATGTAATGGGAGTCAGTCTGCAGCGCTGCAGATGTCAGGGAAATGAACAGAATCTGTTTGTGGGGTAACAGAGATCCTCTCAAGGTCAATATGACTGAAACTGTTATGAAGAACAGATTACTGAAGTTCTTTAAGTCTTAAGCCGAGACGTTAACCCTGCCCTGGACTGAACACTACTTAAATAATTCACGATCACACTAACAAAAATCAGAACTCTGATCTAGAAAAAAAAAAAGAAAAAAGCCACATTGCTTTAAATAATAAATATCTGAATATTATCTTTAAACAGTATTAAAGTATTCTCTGAAAAAATTAATGAACTAATTACAACATGCACTAGTGTTTTCTCATTATTACAGCTCCTGCCCATATAATATAAACCTGAGCAGCATTCCTATAGTTAACCACAGGCAGAAAGGTTCTAGTGTGTCACTGGCAAGCAGATACTGTAGCTAATTAATGGATTCTTTGAAGTCAGGCACACAAGGCAGACTCGCCATGCTGAACCTTTGGCTTTATCATTACTATTCTCTGCATGAGCCTAGAGAGCAACATATTCAAATTAAACCAGTTATACTCCCAAATCTACTGTAGACAATTCTAAATAGTAAATTCTGCAATGATTTCAGGTGGCTGCCAAGTATACAGTAATTTATACATATATACACACACACACGCACACACACACACACACGCACGCACATGCACACACATATACACACACACACACACACAATTATGTTTTTACATTGTTTTTATTTTAATTTTGCTCTTTCAAAGTTGTGTCATGCAATCTTTGTTTTCTGACAGAAAATAGCTAATTATTAACTATCAAATACTTAAAATAAAAAAATAAACTTAGAACAAGTAAATAAAGTGCCTCTATTACAGCAAAAGCAGCCTATGAAGCACATTAGTGTGTGAGCCATTCTTTGCAAACAGCCAGATAATTAATCAAACTAAAAATGCACTTAGTTCTTTCTTTACTTTTTTTTTTGTGCAATTAAGGCAACAGAAGCCTGTCAGGTTTATACTAATTAATTCACGTGGTAACACTTTACCTTCGGAAAAGTTATCAAACTTGACATTTATTGTAAATGCTCATTTAAAATGTTTACTTTACATGTGCTTCCGACACTTCATTACCTAGTTGTGTCCAGACTAGAATGATTGTGTTTTTCAGTGAAAACAAATAACGAGCACATCATTAGTGCAGCACACGGACAGCATTTTCAAACTGAAAACCAGCCTGGGCCTGCAAGCACAGTATGCATAGAAATGCAGGTACGTGTCAGCCATCTGGCATCTCTCACTGCGAACAGCCCTTAACATCTACTGAACTGCTTGCACTTAAAAATTACCAACCAGTAAAACTGGTAACCTAATGAAGAGTCCTTTAAAATGCACAGAAAACTATTGGTCGATTTATAAGACATATTACATCCCTTTGTAGCATGTGTAATTATTTTCTATTAATCAGTCACTATAAGGCTACATTATGTGGTTACTCAGTTATCACTGGCCTGCAGTCAGAATCTGACGAGGTTAGATAATCGCTAACACAAAGATCCTTTCTCTGCGTGTTGTAATGCTACAGATAGCCAGGGATACACGGCACTTCCTGGAAAACAACAGTACAAAAATTATGACTTGAAGCAAATGGTAATAAAATGCAATACATTTAAAGGATTGCACCAATTAATAGAAATAAAAAAGGGGGATGTTCCTGACAGTTGAAGAAATTCACAGGCTGTACTCGGTGTGTAGTGTGGGATTGTGATGTGTCTGTGCAGCATATTGGCTGGACTGTGGTTGTGTGTGAATAGGAGACACATTTGAGACACAGGGTTTTCTGCTAACCTTTGGACCCGAAATGTGTATCTATTTTTTTTGTTTTTTTGTGGTTGATCAGAGGGATGAAAACACACACAACTGCAGTGCCTGTAAAGCCCTAGATTATATGTACTGATATTTATTTATTTATAGCATAATGTGGATATACACACCATTATTTTGTTTCTCCCCAGGCGCTGTCACAGCATAAAATAATAATTAAATAAGACTAAATTTGATTTGCTTTGATGCTGAGTTTAAGACAGCAAATACAGTATAGATCCAGTCAGGTAAACAATGTATAAAGTAATATTACTAAAACCAAGTCAGAATGCCCAGCAAAACAGAGGTTATTTTAAAATAGGTGTTCATAATTAAACCTCTCTAAATGTATTAGTTTTGCTTTATATTGCCTGTCACAACGAGTATGTCTTGTACATACTAATTGTTAACAGTGGTTCTCTCCCACCCCCACTGACTTTAGTATTGAACTACCACCCACTTGGCTGTTTACTCCAGCATCAGTGTGAAGATTCCACACCTCCACATTCTAACTGGAACTTTTATGACTCCGGAGTGTTACCGTTTAAGACACATTCCCACTCAGGAATGTGCCCTGTGGAAAATTTGGGGAAAAAAAGGTAACTTCTCATCTAGCTCCATTACAAAACCTTAAGCTAACTAACTTTGTTTTTTTTTTTCCCATTTTGTAATATTTATAAAGGACATGAAAATAAATTTGGCGAGGGTTTGATATCTCTGAAGTGAGACTTCAGCAAGGAGGGGCTGGTGACTGAAGGAAACAGGAGTGACACCACAGAGGAACAGAAGTGACATTCAAAGAGACGCAGAAGTTACACACCTAATTTGTCCACATTTTATTGTCAATGTGTCAGAAAACTCACTGTGATCTCTGGGAATGCAAAAAAACTCTTGGGGGTTGAAACGACATTTGTGCAATTATTTCACACCCTGTCTGGGCATTTCCAAAATCTCCCAAGTAAAGCCTAATGAGGCTGCACAAGAAAGAGAATATACCTTCCATTCTGCCAGCGAATCACCAGTCCCCCTATTCCTTCTGTACAGCTGTGTACTAATGAAGTAAATACAGGGCTTAATTACATAATGTTTTGGTATCTTCATACATTTATGAAATTTAAAAACCAACATTTTACTGGTTTACACCAAATCCAAAAGCATCTATAGGAGTGTATGATGAGTCTGGAGAAGGTATGTGCAAATCCACTAAGTTTAACAGACAGATGGGGGTGATCAGTGCATAAGATTCCATGTTTCTAAATACTAAACCTGAAGACACTGAAATTGTTAATTGTAATATTTGTCCACTAGGTGGTATTCTATTCTAAACAAACTATTCCATTCTCATAAAAGGTAACATATTTTTAACCATAACTCTCTTATGAAAGTGTTAAAGACTTCAACACCAAATCAGTCATGAATGAGGCACTATCACATGCTAATGAGTCACTGAAACAGAGGATTATTACATTGCTATATATGGGTCGGTATTTACTGCACTGCACATTATAGATGACGTTGTGTTACTACATCTTTAAAACACAAATGGGGAAATTATGTCTGTAGTTCAGCAGTCCGGATCTATAAAAAATAACCATTCTTTCAAATGAAATGGTTAGCTACAGAACATGCATAAACTAGATCTCTAGTCTAAGCAAATAGCCACCAATTTAGAATTACTGATACTTGGGTCAGATTTTATGCCTTATGTGACTGTTACAAATCACAAAAATATCTAATCTCTAAGCCACCTGACAAAATACAGTTTATAATAAGCAATGTGCTGAGCAGGAATCTACATTAAAATGCAATACAGTAATAGAACAGAGCTGCTCGGGCGGGTCACATAGTAATTCTTTAATTTCACTCAGCTAGGACACTGTCCATATTGTAAAGTGTAATGTTTGCCTTTTCTTTCCTGATTTTTTATTTAAGGTGGCCCAACAAGGAGTAATCAAAGAGCGTCTCATGCAGTGAGTGGAGAGGAGTTATCTTTGTCTAAAATATTTTCTGTAATACTGATTTTACTCTCCCAATGGCATGTGCTTTATGAAATATTTGTTATTTTATAAACCAAGAGCAATGTTGAACATGAATGTTTGGGTTTGCTGCAAACAGGGGATAGGGTTGCATAAACTGCAGGCACAGGTCAGCTTCAAGGGAAATCCCCCCCTCAAACATTCATATATATATATATATATAATCGGCTATTAATATTCTCGCGTATAAGTAAAGATATATATATAATATTATTAGCCGAAATTAAAAGAGCGCCTTGGCATTTTCTGCAATGAGGTGAACCCTGTTTACTAATTTTGAACGTGTTTAAGGTTAAAACTGTGATCTCAAAACACTAGAGCAATGAACATCTCAGCCCCAGCTTACTGGGTCAAATTAACAGCTGCTAATTGGAAAAAAAGAAAGATTATTATATATATATATATATATATATATATATATATATATATATATATATATATATATATATATATATGCTGTAAAGGGTAGGATTTTAGTGACGTTGACATATCAACATAATTGCTCAAAATTGCTATTTACAGGTAAAAATTATATTTGCTGCATAAAAATGATAAAATGTTAAAGCAAAGAAAGTTTTGAGGAGTTTGAAGAGAGTAAAATATAGCCAGTATTGTAACATATCATTATATTTAAAATCAACAGTTATAAATAATGATGGCAATATTTAAACACATATGGCTTGGTTTAACTTTGTTCCAATATCATACATGGAGTGGGCAATTCAACTCGTATAATAACATATCATATTGGTATGTCTTCAATATTTGTTCTGTTGTAGCATATAGGTGTACTTTTAAGATTGAAAAGTTATGGTGGATTGCTTTTAGTAATTGTTAATGCATTTAAAGGGTATAGTGTACTGTTACAGATAGAAAAACTGTTGCAATTTCTAATATTCAATTCTGCTCTTTTTGGAAATATTTTTCACAGTATTATAATTCTGATCCTCCGAGTACCATCTGTTGCATACTTTCTTCACACAAACCCAACCAGGGGACATTTACTTCCCTACTACTATAAGGAATTGAAGGAACTATGTCTTAGAACAACAGTTCAATCATTCACTCACACACTCACACACACACATACACTGTAGAGACTAATTTTTTTATTCGATTTTATTATTTTTAAATCAATCAAAAAAAAAAAAAAAAAAAAGAACAGAGAGTCTGCCAAGTGGAGCAAACCCCGATTTAAAAGCCCAACCAATAAATTCCAGCTGTAAAATAGTTATTTTAATGTATATAACTGTGAAAACATTTTACATGTGGGCTTAAAAAATGGAAAACATTTGCATGTGTATAGAAATGTCAAAGTAGACGTTTTACTTACAGTTTTTATAATTATACTGTACAAAAAATAAAAATACAAATAAAGACCCTACATACTGTACTAGACTCAAGGTTCAATATTGTGCAAACACTATGTCTTCTTTCTAACCACAAGATGGCACAGTTGAATGCAAAAAGCTCTGTGTTGATGCTTTGCTCATATTGCTTGTGTAACACAGAGATAATGGGATGCAACGACTGTGCAGCAGATTGAACCAAGGGTGAAGAGTTCACTTGAAAACTGTGATTGAGATAATAGTTTGCCTGTGTCAAATGCAAAACTAATTTTCCTAGATACCTAAATGCTTTTTTTTAATTTTCTATATTATCTAGAAAGACAAATCCACACTCAAAAGGCAAATGGACAATATCAATTTATAACAATTATACATACCTTTGTGAAACTACATATATCTTCCTTACACCAGACTATTCATTTGTATCGACAGAGAGGAATAACAGTAATTTATAAGGCTTCTTTTCATTCAAATAAAAGGCTGCAACCTTCCTAGATAGGTGCAACGGTAGTATTTATTCGAATTCATGTAAAGGCAATAAAGTATAACTCAGGTTGTTGACAAGCTGGGCATTTTTTACTGCCTCTGTGTCTTTATAACAGCGTGTGTCATACAAACTGTCAAATTCTACTTGATTTCTTGTCATTCAAATTTGAATGGCATGTTACATCTATTAAATTGTTGCAGATACCCTGCCCTTAAACTGTTGAAAAGCACATGGAATATAATCTAGATCTAATCTGAAAGCTACAAGAGATTTATTTTTTCTTTTAACAGTGTCTGCTGTTCTCAGATTTCATACTACACTAAGAAAAGTACTACTTTAATAAAAAAATAAAAAAAAAACACTTCTGTATTAATTTATCTTCAGTCTAATTTCTGCTGTTGCACCACAATATTATCTCAGGTTTATTTCCCCATTGCCTTCTGTGTTGCATGAAAAAAGATTTCCAGTACAATACATTTCAACTAATTTCCTGATGTAATCTTGAGAAAATTAATACAGCCATTCCATAAATGTGTACTGTTAAAGCCACGAACATGGGACAAATTGAATATCTGTAATGTTCTGACACTAATTCAACATCAGTATTAATTCACATACAGCAGACCATGGCTAATGTAACCCAAATTAGTGATTTGTTTGAGGGCTGGTTGTAATCTGTACCCTACTATTTTTGCTTTTGTTTTTGTTTCGTTTTACAGTTGATCAAAAATCAACAACATACTTAACATAGAATTACGCTACTGAAGTTTTAATTTCCACTGCTTCGATCACAATGCGTTTCATTAGGACAGCATGGTAAGGATCATAGGGCAGTTTTGATTATGGTGGTCCAGGTTAAAAAGGAAAAAAAAAAAAAGGAGTCTGCTGTACACACAGCTGCGTGTTAACCAAGCATGTGTAAATGCGTGCAGTTTGCAATGTAATTTCTGCAGTTCTTCCTGCTATAAAGATACAGTCTTACCTTGCTCAGAATGTACACGGCATCCCCACGTTTGAAAGATAGCTCATCGGGTTGACTTCCTACACAGTCCCACAGCCCCTGATAGTAATTGCTGTAATCCGTGCTTTTATTAACTAAAAAACAAAAGAATGACAGAAAAATTCAAATAAAAACAATAAACACAAAGGGATCTATTCAAATGATCTTTTCAAAACCTGCAGTTGGATGCAAGACAAACTCCACATAAATCCAGCTGTCTTTCTCAACCCCTTGCCCTTTAACTTCATGGTTTGAGGACAGTATATATATATATATATATATATATATATATATATATATATATATATATATATATTTTTTCGGTCATAATGGTAAATTAGTATCAAAAAAAGCCACTGTTTACATCATTAAAACAGAATTCCAAAGCCCCGTGTTGCTATATGAATCCCCTCTTACTACCAGTAACACATTAAAACAGTTAATCTGTTAATGTCACAGAGCAGTGTGTGTGTCATGTCAATATATGAATGAGGTGTTCTTTTTTTAAGTTCTATGAAACAGAGTAAAAACAACAAATAAATTATTATTAGGAATAAAGAGATAATATGACACACCATGCAGAACAAAGCATTTTTCTTAATACAAATGTGTCCTGTTTTTCTCAGGCTAAAGATTATTGCATGCATGTTTTTTTTTTTTTCTGCAAAATATTACATATACATTTTTCAAAATATCTTTACATGTGTGCGGCAGTGTTCTCTGCACCTGTGTGTATTTTGTTTTATGTATTGCGTGTGATGTGTTAATGTTGGTGTATAGACATTGCTGCACAGGATATAAATGGATCTGTGTAGCATGAGTGATTTAAAATATGTAGTTGTATAGGCACGGGGATTGTACAAACACTTCAAGTGCATTTAAAGTATTGGGATTCAAGTGAATAATTAATTAGTAATTGAATCCTGGCAAAACAGTATATATAGATGCACGTTTTACTCACTCAGGGTTGGGTGTTCGGTGAGTAGAGAACGAGAGAGAGAAGGACAGTAAAAGGAAATTCAAAAGTAAATAACAGTTGCTATTTTCTCCTGGAAGGATCAGCATGATACTGGTTTGTTTTGACTCACTGTTTTTGTTTGTCTGTTTATTTTGGCCTCATGTGCCGTGTGCTCATTCAATAAATGCACTGAGCGCTGCAGCTTCTCAGTTTCATCCGCCAGTACTGCCTGTCTGTGTACTCCTTCCTGGCCTAACGTCACCCTACAGCCAGCCTGTTCACAATGTGACAGGGAGAGTTTCAGAAAACACAGGGTTTTCCATTCGCTGGCTCTGAAGGTGACATGGATCAACTACAAAAGATGGGCTTTTGATCAAATACATTCCCCTCACATGCTCATGTTTGTTGTAGCACTGTGCTGTGTTGAAATGTGCTACTCAGACCATTAACTGATTGATGACTTGTTTGGCACACTTTGCTTTCTACAGCAGTCTATGTGGATAATTCCAGGCAGCTCAGGTCTTAAGCACCTCTTCATTTGTTAAGTAAGACAAGTAATTCATTAAATACAAAAATGTTTTAAGTGACAGCAAGAGCTGACAAAGCCAAAAAAGACAGGAAATTGTCAAGTAAGACCACCATTATGCTCTTACTTCACCCATGTTCTGACAAAGGCTTTCCGACACACCCTGCTGAACTGGGACAGTAGATGGGTTCACTACAGACAACACAGGTAGTCACCACCCCTGGGCAGGTCAGTGGGTTGCTGAGGATTCAAAAGTTCTCAAATCTATTATCATGACATGTTTGTAGTTATTTTGTTTTTTGGAGTATTTATTGATAAATCTATTATCATTACACTTTTGTAGTTATTATTTTGTTTGTTTGCAATATTTATTGAAGTGAGGTACCGCGTAGCTTTACAGTTGACTGTGTGATCACTCCTTGGCTATAGATCAGTAGGCTCGGCTCATTCATAACAAGCAACAAGGGTGACCGAACGCTCTGACATTTGACCAGTGAGCAGGAGTATTTTCAGAGTTATGAAAAAACTAACCAGTCATGCGAAGAAAAGTCCAAATAAGTGGGTAATTACTTGATCGATTTTGCTCGTTCCACAAAAAGGCTCCCAGCCTAGCAAAGGAGGTATTTAAACTCGCAGCCATTCTTTTGTTATTCGAGTGCAAAAAATTGTCTGAATAGTTTGTAAAAACAATGTTTTATTCAATTCTGTAACTTTAAAACTACCAAACAGATTTTCACAATCTATAACTAAAAAAAAAAAAAAAATATCCGTGACACGGACACCAAGCGTGCCAAATGGCGTCCCCATCGGTTTTGAAACGGCCGAGAAAACATACCCCTCAAAATCGGGTTTAAACAGGAAACTGTCAGCCACTCTTACTATATACTATAGGCTATCATCACTCTATTATACAGTCTTTTGGGAGTCTGGGTTTTCTTTCTCAATACAGTTTGCAAGGTTGAATTTAAAAAGTACTTTTTTCTGAACACAACAATTTGCTACCATAGTAGTATGTTCATGGTCTGCATCAGAGCCCATGTTAGTAAGATTGGAATTTAAACTCTCATAGAAATGCTCTGCTTATTTCCAGATCTCAATGTGAATTGCAAGCTGTCGTTCTCCCTAGTCGTATGACGCATCAGTGGCTTTGTAGGGATTATGAAGGAGAAGAAGCCAGCCCGATCATTACACAACACAGGCAAATGTTCAGTACTGACCAGCAGCAGGCAGTAAAGGACACTGACAGATTCCAAGGGAGCTCCCAGCTGTTCCATTACCAACACACCCTACTAGGTATAATTCTCAGTGTACACCAAGGGATACTTACACAAACAATGTGGATTCAAAACACTGCAAACAAATATATACTGTTTATTTGAATTATACTTTTGATGGGGAAATGGTGGAATCCAGAGAGCTTGGAAACATACACGCCAATGAGTCTCAAGTCATCAATTTTTTTCTTTCCTTGCTTATTCATGTATTTTTTAGGTTGATTATCCTACAAAATTACTAATTTGCTAATGCTTAAGCTTTATGACAAGTGGTTTGTCAACCATACCTACTGCCATTTTTTCTTACCAGGAAGAATAAGGCATACATTAGGTATCATATTGTTAAAACTATTATTAAAAAAATGACCACCTTTATCAAATGCTACTATTGGGCCAAGTAAAAAAAAAAAAAAAAAAAAAAAAAAATATATATATATATATATATATATATATATATATATATATATATATATATATATAAACACAACATAGCACGCCTCATTAAAATTGTTGGTATGCATCATGGCATGACCGTGGCAACATCTGAGCTGCAATTCAATGGGTTCACACCTTTATCTGAAGCCTTTCCTGCAGAAACAGATATCAGCTCAGCTCCATCAGTAGCAGCCCATTACGAATGACACCACTTCTTGCTCTGGCAAACCCTGAAACAGAACTGTGACCACGAGCTGACTGATCCACAGACTGACACAGTGAAGCTCACATGAGCGAAAACCAAAACAGCCACTAAAACACCCAGCTAAACAGTACAGTACAATGAACAAAACTACATGTGTACAAGTTAGAGCATTATTACATTTTATAATCAACATTATTATTAATACATTAGTGCTGCTAAAATTTTATTTTTGTTGATAATTGTCTACATTTGTAACCAAGTTCTGTTTACTACTGTATATTGTATGATTGAGTGTTTAAAGTTATGGATGGTTTTAAAGTTAGCATAAGCTATCAGTAGCTACATGCATTTAGATGGCAGAATGGTGAATTTAATGTCACAATTGTGGGCATTCAGTTTTTTTGTTTGTTTGTTTTTTTAAATATACTTTACCATATTCTTGGGCTTTACAGTGCTTATTTGGGCTTCAACATGCTTTCACTATGCTCTATTACACTTTTCTATGGTTTTACTTTAATAATAACAATAATAACAACAACAACAACAACAATAATAATAATAACAATAATAATAATATATTTATTTTTATATAGCACCTTTCATAGTGGGTCACCATCACAAAGCTCTTAACAGAGGTAGGCTGTGAAAAGTGCATTATATGCAGAGTCAGTTACAATAGGACACAGACTTAACATCTCATCCGCATGGAGCGCAAGGAGGTTAAGTGACTTGCTCAGGGTCACATACAGTGAGTCAGTTAGTGGCAGAGGTGAATTTGAACCAGTGACCTTCAGGTTACAAGCCCTGGACTTTAACCACTGGACTATACTGCCTCCTTAAGAAGACTTTTATAAGAGGCAAACCCGACTGACTTGACCAAGCAGCAACCTCCCGTTCACAAGCTGTGTGAATCCAAACCTACAGACTGAGGCAGTGATACTCTTGTGTGAATGTACAGTCTGCTAATCAGCTATGGGACCTGCACTGTTCAGCTACGGGATCTGCATTGTTCAGCTACGGGATCTGCACTGTTAAGACTACTTTCTCTGCAAATCATTTGGTCTCAAAATAGAGAGTTTCATATACATTTCTAAAAGACCCTTTCACTGCCAAAAGCCATAGAGTTTAACAAGGGACTATTCAATTTAAATAAGGTCAAAATCTCTCTTTTGCATTGCACTCTTTCTAATCCCAACATGTCAAAATAAAAGATACAAATCACAGATTGCAGATTTGTGTACAGTAGTAATGTTTTTTGTTCTTTTTGATTAATATTAAAAGAATATAGTTTTATGCAGTTGCATCTTTGTAAACAAGAGACCTAAGGAAATATTACCATTTTTCTTCAAGTGCTTACAACTCTAATCCTTAAAACTAATCCAGGAAGAGCAGGCTTGAAAAAAATAAAAGCACAGTAAACTCCAAACTAATTGAGCAATCTGAATAAAAGGAAAGGGAATTACCTTCAGATCAAAAAAGTCAGGAGACAAAAAAAGTTAAATATAAATACAGTAATTACTTTTGAGATAAAACAAAATGCACTATTTAAAATCGATGGTGACCTACATCTAACGATGAACCACAGCTGTGTACTTCCAGTGAAATACACAATCTATTGCAAACAGGTTTCAAGGGGGTACTAAACAACTTGTCATTACTTTTAATTTTAAAAGTTTTCAAGCTGAATATTTTGTAGTCATTGACTTCCACAAGGCATGCACATTACTCTTCAAGGGAAAAGAAATGCAGTGTTGAAAAACATTCTGGCATTCTTGACTGAGGTTAGAAGTTCATGTCACGTTGTGCCCAGCAAGAAAGAAACACACTTGTCAACCTCTTGCTCTCACGGCAACCGTCATTCTAGTATTACAAAGTTAACTGTCTACAGGAGGACAAAGGTTAGTGCTGAGCAGATGAACTAAAACCACAGCCTGCAGTAAGAGTCAAGTCAAAGCATTCAGGGATTTGCAGCAGGGCAAAAGCCTGACCATAGCTCACATTGAGAGTCTGGGTCTTCGAAGACGACACTCTGAATATTGTGACTGACATTTTCAACTGGCATCTGTATCATCGTCATCACAGAAATGGATAGATAGCACTGGGTATGCTGCATGAAATCTTAAATGACCCCCCCCCCCCCAAAAAAAAAAGAAAAAGTTATCCAGTTACCATCTAAAATAAAAAAGCATTATAGTTCAGAAGTTACAGAAATGTTGAATATACACACTATATTATTACACTATTAAAAAACAGAAATGATACACAATTAAAAGAAGTAATTGCAGGGAGAGGCAGTTTTATTACTGCTGCAAGTAGTTTGAGAGTTGCATTTTCTACACACATTAATTTTTTAAAATCGGTTTCTAAATCACCTCTGATCAAGGCAATCAATCAAACTAATAAATAAATAAATCATTAAACCATAAATAAATCAATAAACATATGCCTGCAGAGATCCAAACATCATTTCAATAATCATAACTGACCTAAGAGTTCAAATGTGTGTTCATGTTTCTAACAGCAGTACGTTTTATTGACCTAGTGTGTGCTCCCTGTAATCCAAACCCTCCTAAGAGCAACCTGTTTCGGACTTCCTGTCGGGGGTTGGGGGGGTGTTGTGGTCTTCCTGAAAACAGCACTCTATTTCCTCTCCACATGTCACAGCAGCAAGAGCTCTGAAATGTTACTTCCTGCCAGCATTACCCTGTCCTCCCTCTCTGACAGCAGAGCTGCTGATGAACGTGGTACCTATGATGAGGAGAAACGACCCAAACTACATTTCCTCCCTGGATACAGCTCAGACACAATAGCAAACTCTGCCTTTGCTGACACTGGGTTGTAGGGAAGTGTAAAGTCCTGATAAGAAGCAGATACTCTCCCTATTTCTGTCAAATCATGTGTGTGTGTGCATGTGTTTTTAAGTGGCATGTCCTTGAGCTGATGAAATTCAGTATCTTTTTTTAAAAGGCTTGGAAATGAAAAGGACCAGAGCCAGTTGGTCCTAGGACACACTCCTATAGGATTTTTGTTGCCGATAAATAGCACAGGCCAGTTGCCAGGCAGGTACATGCAGATAGGAGAATGTTTTCCTTTCCCACTTTCCTGTGAAGCTACATTCCTGTTCCAATTTTATCCTGCTGTCGCCAGCCTTTTTTCTTACCAGGCATCTCTCGCCTTCGTCTTCATTTGCTTTTCGTGCTAATCATATGCAATGAAGATATGCATGGCCAACATTTAAACAGGCTGCAGATCAATTAGCGGTCTTAAGTTTATCTGATTTTTATCAAAGCAGACAGAGCAGTGGGTCGATTGTCAGAGCCTGTGTCAAGTTGACCTTTTCAGAGACGTCTACGTTGCCAGTCCCTTGGGTAGCTCCTTGTCCCCAGTCAGACTGAGTGGCAGAAGTCTGTTCCGCTCAACCACAAAGTATACAGAGATGTCTATATTATATTCTTATAGGTGTGACAGTGACTGTGTGTTGTATTTAGAAACTGTCCTTCCTTGGTGACACTTTCCCAATGATGCTTATCTAATTTATGCAGCTAAATCTCCTTTGTGCAGAAATGAAAGCTAATTGAGTCATTACAAAGTAATTCAGCAAAGAATAGCTTATATACATCGGCTTACTTTGTAAAGCCTTCTCAAGTGGATTCCTTCTACCTTAAGCAATGCAGAGATCTTCTTTTTGCCACTAAAGTACACAGTTCAAGCAGCCTGATAGTTAGCACAGATTAAGAGGACTTTAAAACACAGGATGGTTTCTGGCGAAGAGAAAATAGTTTTCTTATTGGAGAGGAAAAGTAAAGAATATATTGACTTACCTGTCAGGTTGCTGCCACTGGGTTTGCTCACTTTCTCTGGCTGTTTTTGAGGAGCATTAGGAAGGTCTTCATCTAAGGATACAAAAAAAAAAAAGTTTACTGAATCTTTTACATTAATGCAGGCTTAAACTGGTAATTAAAATCAAAACAGTTGTAACACAGTGGGATGCATTTACATACTTGTCAGAGTACATAATCAGGTAACTGTTTTATTAATCAAAGACTAAACATTTTAACTGCGTTGATTTTAGCATGCATTCTTAATTACACATTCTCATTTGGTGGAAAGTTACAGCATGTTACCTAGAGCATGATAAAGCCACATATTGGCTGGTTTACATGGTAAGAAAAAAAAAAAACGTTAAAAGGAATACATTGGTATGGGTGAACGCAAAATGTTTAGAAGAACTGATCGGTCCTGCTTTCTCTGCGAGTATGCCAGTAACATGCATCCTCCACTGCAGCTGTAAATTCTACATTACAAGCTATCTGTATAACGTGGATAACCGTGAAGCATATCAACAATATGTACAGAATAAAAAATATGAAATGAATAGTTTATTGAAAATTGGATAAGTAGTAAAGTTAGAGTGAAAGGACAATCAAAACGAAGGACAGGCTGTTGGAGTAAGTTAATGACATTGTGAATAAAAGCAAGAATCTGAAACTGACCTTTTATTCCACTCAACCTGACATGAAACGTTTGACAGAGTTTTTTTCTTTTTGTTTTTTTCTTTAATCTATTTTGCTTTGCCGCATGGTTGCTGCCAAGCAAAAAAAAACATTGTGCTTTTTGACAACCTATATTCACGACAGAGTTATGCCTATGTTACTACTTTTTTCAAATGATCTACATAGTCTCCAGCTTTGTTGCAATGTAAAATGATTTTTTATTAAGACAAAAGAGTTTACTTCACTGCAGAGGTGGCATCCCATGCATACAGATCCAGGATGTTGACAGTGTGTGTTTAAATAATCTTTTTATGTTTTTTTTTTTTTTTTTTTTTTATCTGGGATCGTGGCCAGGCTTCTTATAGCCGAAGGTTCGTTATAATGAAGGGCATTACAGCGAGGGTGTACTGTATTTAAGACCCACAGATAAGAAAGCAAGGTGCAAGTATCTTGGTAAACACATAAAAATGATTGATTTACAGTAGGTGGAAAAACCTTGCCCTCAAGATGCATGTAAAAATTAGACAGACAGACGAATGTACAGACAGAAAGGCACCACCATATGCCCCACAATCTGATACATCCAATAACCTCTACTAAATAAAGTTACATCTACATTTAATAAGCAGTTTTCCAGATAGATGTAAAAATGTGTGACAGACGGGCAACTGAGGTGACAGACAGACACGTAAATGTAATACTCTCAACAATGTAAGCTAAATAATGTTGTAGATTGACAAATGGAGAGACTAGGAAAGTAAATAAGTTTGATTTGTTCAGTTATCAACTCTAGCTGTTTTGACAGTCAATTTTTAGTAAAATCTAAATGAAAGTTTAAAACCGAAAAACCAAAACAGAATTTGTGCAGCCTAGGGAAAGACATATACCATTATTGCAAATGTCATTTTTATTCATCAACATGTTGGCTCAAAGCCACGGAGGTGTTTGACAGCATTATGAAAGCTTATGATGAGGAAACACTTCTTATTTAAAAACTCATACAGATTTTTTATGTCAGCAAAAAACGAAAGACTGAACTCAGGCCTGCTGTCATCCACTCCCCAAAAAACATATGCAAAGTTCTAGATTAGTATACTGGTTTATTATAAACCATTACTATTAGGGCTATATTAGAAGGTTCGTTCGCTAGCCAGGAAATCGAAGATTGTTTTAAACCTTCGATGCTTTGTCAGACGCCATTCACGCACTGTATGTTTTTTTTTCTTTTTCTTTTTCTTTTCCCTGTTAACAGAAATCATTTGACAATGTGTGAATACCATAACAACACATATTAAATGTCACTCGCATGCACAATTCGATCTTTTTATTTGTATAATGCATATTACTTAAAACTTCACATGAATGTTTTATTCCATTTATATGGCTTACCTGCAAAATATGATTTTCAATCAAATAAACAAGTAGCTGTGGTGATGTCACCAGTAAATTATTCAAATGAGTACCAAAGGTTCGAGCCTTCCTTCGGTAATGTGTTCTGAACCTCCGAAGGTCAAAATGTACCCTTCGTTGCAGACCTAATTACAATAACACATATGACTATGTATAAGGACCTTAGGACTTAAGCCCAAATCAATACGCTGATAGCATGCAGCAACAAGGTAATCAGACAAACAAAATGAACTTCAATACATGCACGGTAAATTAAGCTGCCTTTAATAAAATTAAAAAAAAAAAAAAAAAAAAAACAACCTGCTCACAGAAGCATTTAATTTAAAGCTTTTAAAACTCAAAAACTTCTAGCTTCTCTTTACACTTCTTAGGATGCACTAAAAAAAAAAAAATAAATAAAAAAAGGTTTAAGGTAGTGTATGCATACGCCTACTAGTATCAGCACCTTTCATCAACAAAACTAAAAAGCAAACAGCCCAAGACATCTGAACAACTAGACTAAGTGTTAAGCTGCAGTTCTCTCTGCTGAAGGCTGTCAGAATCAATCAGGTAGGTCTCGCCAGAACTTTTGATTTATGTTACTATATTAAAATGATGAAGGGATTTTAATAAAAACCATCAACATGTAGAAAGGTAGACATTGAGCTCCCGGAAATTCTACACACTGGCATAGACGCAACTACCAGGAGGGTTCAGGGGGATACGTTCCCCTCAATTTTCATGCAACCTTTATGCCCCCCTCAAAATTCAGGATGTCCCATTTTCATGTGAACAAAAAATGTGCCTAGGAAAGCTGCCGACACAAACCAGAGTTGAAATTTGTACTTTTCAGCCACATAGTCTACCTATCATGATGGCTTTCTGTAGGGGCTGAAAATGCTCTTCCCAGAATTATTTGTGCAGATGTGCATACACACTCTGTACTTGCACTGGATACAGCAGCACAGATCTGCTGGAATCAGAGTTTCCATCTGCTGTGTTCAGTGGAAGTGATTTATCAACTATGTTTTCGGTTTTTAGAAAGTCTTAAACTATTTAATTGATTGAGTTTGCAGCACTCATGGATAGGCAGGATAGGAGTCCAAAATGTGGGGAGGGAACACAAATTCACAGTTACTGAAACACGTGAACTGCTTTGTTGGCGATCCGACTTAAAGACTTTTGTATCAAACGTTTCCTCTGCACCTACTGCCACCATGTACCGTACTACTTGGTCAACAATGATAGGCCTACTAGCATTCATTCCAACAAGAGTCTCACTAACTAGGTATCTTCATATATACTGCTGTATTTTGAAACACTCATTAATGCACTTTGGAAGTAAAACTAATAAAGGAGGTACGACTTGAATGTACAAAAACACTTAATAAACGACGCTCAAATAAAAACCACTCTTACAATACCTCTCTAAGGTTACACAAACTATTTTACTGCTGTTGAAAAACTGATGCAAACCTAACCAAATACTACCGCCTTCAATTTTAAGTCAAAGTTCTACCATATGAACATAAAATATCCTCACTGTATGCAGGTTTATTAACACAGTAATGTTACAGTGCCTACAAAAATGCATACTGTTGTTCAGAATGAATTTGGAGAGCAAAGCCATTCATTCAGCTGCAAACCTCCATCATCTGACATGTCTTCATTTAGCCTGTGCTTTGTACTAGTCAGTATTATTTGACAGCGGGGCACAATATATTTGTTTGTGCAGTCTCCTTATTACCTAGCATCATCTTCAATGATGTCCACACTGGAGACAGGTAATAACATCAGGGTCTC
Organism: Polyodon spathula; assembly: GCF_017654505.1. Lineage (NCBI taxonomy): Eukaryota > Metazoa > Chordata > Actinopteri > Acipenseriformes > Polyodontidae > Polyodon > Polyodon spathula. The sequence continues at coordinate 91,264,200 of NC_054537.1, forward strand.
ACAGATTGTATGGGGCTGCTTTGCTTTGGCAATATGGAAAAAATCTAAATAACTTTTTTTTTTTGGTCATCGGGAGATTGAGCCAGATCCTGTTCCTGCTTGCATGGAACAGAAGAGTTGGTCTAAACCAGAGGCCCAGATAAACTGCATACCTGCCATTTTACCACATTAAAAAAATCCTAAACACACACTAAATTTCAATTTCAATTTAATGCGTCAAAATATGTATAACAATTTTGCTGCACAGCTTGTCTCCTTGTCTTGCCTCCCCCATAACTTCCACTAACAACTACATCTCCTAGAATACAAGGTCTTCAGCTACTAGGAAACTGTACACAAGAAAAACCAACCCAACAAACATCATCCAACCACATTAGTAAGGCAAATTTGAAGTGTAAACACCCCAGTCCAGCTACAAATCCAACTGGAACCATCGTCAGAGGCAACCGCAAAAAAAAAAAAAAAAAAGGCGTCCGTTTTATAAAGTATTAATGCATTTCCTTATTTTATCTATCTGTACAGATGTATATTGAAGTTGTAACATGTTCACTGATTAATTTGCAGTCAGTGTGATAAACTCACTGAGCAGATTAAAAAACCTTGTAGAACACAAGGAGTTCAAACTAACACTGCAGTTAAAATAGATGTCTCTCTCTTTTAATGCCTACCCCATTACCTTTAAAGATTGTACAATATTTAAAATCGAGACTACTTGTGGACTTCAAGGTAATGTTGCATTTTACCCCCTGAAACACATTTTATTCACTCAGTGTTAGAATTAGAGGGTAAGTTACTCCCAGACTTAAAACCTTGAGCACGGTCAGCAGGTGATTAAAAATACCCTACAAGAAAACGTGCTTGTTAGCAATGAACCGATGTACATATCTGGCTCTGCTGCTACAGGTATGGAGTGAAATACTACACATGCAGTGCCCCAAGGGTTAAATATAAAAAGGACTGAAAATGAAGTTATCAATCCATTAATACATACTAAAATAAGGTCCTCCAATAACGGCTTCAGTAGATTATACTTTAAATCAGCAATGTTATTCGCATAAATACAAAGAAAATAGCTTTTTACCATTAGTAGTATTTTTTTTCTCTGAATCACATTTTTTCTCTCCAAGGTGACTCCAACTGAGAGAGACAGGTTCAGGAAAGCCACCGACAGGCAACCTAACAACCCAGGCTTTCCAATTCCTGGCAACACGACAAAGCCTACTGCACATCTTTCTGTAAACGAAAATGATAAGAAATACCACTGCCAATCTAAGCTTACATTTTACACTAAAGTAGACTGTAGTACTCTGCAGTAGTGTGATTATCTCAAATGCCTCTGCATTGAAAACTTTGCTTTTCTTCATCTCTACATGCTTCTATTAGTCATTCTATTCAATTGCATTATTATTAATCAATAGTCTTTAAAAAAAAAAAAAAAGATGAACATACTGTAATCAAGATTGATTAAGATCTTTGTTGTATGGATAATTCATTTTCCTATACTATTCCCATAAGGGTAAATAAAAATGGCTCAACTATGCGGCAAAAACCATCGAACCCCCAGATGGTAATGAAGATCATAAATGTGGTTTCTATGGCAATCATACCCCAAAAATCTGGAAGGATTCTGCAAAGAAGCAGACTGTATTTACATGCTTCTCCACACCAGGATAAACATGCGCTATTCCCTTCACACAGCATCGAAGACAGAAATGAGATGCTCTGATCGGACAGATATCGTTAATATAGCCTATACTATATTAACTATAATATAAGCATATATTATTTAATGAACTAAATGTATCAGGTATTTTTTTTCCTTATTACTGATAATGAAATTAATGACTACTACTTTATCTACAAGTATTTATTTTAAGAAAATTAAAAAACTGAGAGTAGTGTCCATTATTGCTTCTAAAGACCGTGAGAATAAACGTGTATTATGTCATTGCAATCACTCAGGTGAAACAATGTCTTGTAATTTGTCCAAACCTCAGTATTTTTCACCGAAACTTTCAGACAGTATTGTAAAGTCCCTCTGGTCATAGAATAATGCATTTTTATACATGCACCTCTAAGCAGAATACATAATAGAAAATACTTACAAAAATAACTTAAACATATTTATATGGTTTCTGAAGAGTGTTCTGAAAAAGGGACACCATTTCCTTTATTCTACTGTACAAAAATTATTTTAGTGCATTTTTATAGGAAGAGAGTCAACTACAGGCAAAAAAACCACCTGGTCCTGGTCCCACCGAAAAAATGCTTGGTCCTGAAAGGGTTATTGTTACTGTAGAAGGCTCCATGAGGTGATGTTGTTGACCCTTTGCTGAAATCAGAACCATAAACTGCACTTGATGACATATACATGCAGTGTACTATATCTATGACTTAACACGTATGAAAGAAATGCCCCACAGTACAGGAATAACCATAGAAAGAATCAGGACATGGGGATACATCAGGGTGAAGTTGAACAACCCTGACTGGCATCTAAAGGCCTAAAGGTCATTCTGTATAACAGTTGGGCATCCACATTAAGGGTAAAACAATCAGAAGACTCCACATCCAATTTACAAGTAACAGCAAACTGCACACCTTGTCATTCTGTTGGCTCATCAAAACAACATGAAAATATTAAGGGCTGTGAATTTGTGATGGGTCCTTTTACATTGTAGTATAGTACATGTACAATTTCCTGTCAACTGAATTTGTTGTGAAACATGGGAGTAAAGACATCCTTCAAGGTATTCAGTATTTTAAAAAGATTGAAGAGGGGCAAAAGATTATTTGCCCAGCTTGTACTCATGTTATGACAAGTCAATGGCTGTCGTATTCCACACCATGATCAGTAGACACCAGCGGCATAACTGGTTGTTCTGCTATTATCTGTTAAAAAAATGTTCAAAAAGGATTACAATTAGTTCAATGTACTGCTCTCTTCTGAAAGCTGAAGTCATGGGATAAGACTGCCGTTCAGCAATAAAAGACGCCACACAACAGCTCTTGGAGATTTCCACTGCAATGGCAGGGCTCCCACATGCTTTTCTTTCAGCCTAAACCACTGCTGCTATGTTTAGACCACTGACATTCAGCACATTCCAGAGCGGTGAGACAAGGATGAATAATTCAGTGGCAGCACAATCTAGTGGGTATCTCTGGTAAATGATGGGACTTGATTCTGATTAATAAATCACAAATCCCTTAGTGTTACAGAACCCTGAGCAGTTTTAACCAAAAACAATGAACTTTACCTGGGTTCCGTGCTGTCCATACCACAGTACTGCAATTATTATTACTAACATATTCCAGATAGTTTGATTATTAATTACACATAAAAGGTAAAGCAGGGAATTACTTTTTACACAGGAATATTCTCCTAAACATATCAGTGTGTGTGCAGTTCACGCTCCCTCCTCTGCACAATGCTGATGCTCTGATAGAAATGAGTGTCGAATTTCTCTCTCTCCTGGTGGACACTCCAGAGTAAATGAATTGTTCCGTTAATTTATGACGTGAAAATGTGTAATTAAAAATGTGGCTGTCAGTATTTTTAAAAATACAACACTGCGATATGGACAACACAGGACACAGTATAAGTTGCTAAAACAGCCATACAGTATCACTGTACCTGCTACCTCTAAATATGGTAGGTCTTCTGTAATAAACTAGTGGTTGTTCAAAATCTTTCCTAAGTCAATGTTAAATCCTGCAAGCACGCAACTTAAATTTAAGGATAACGTCAATGCATATTCCTTGGATGAGGCGTAAAAAAATCTGAGCTAAATCTTTATTTTCTGAACAGCAAATACATTCCAGAAGTATTTCAGATGTATGGGTGTTGATATAATGTTCGCATAGTATGTGGATTAGCACAATACCACATGGACAAAACATTCCACCTTAAAACAATGCTATTTAAAATTATGTATTAAAAATTTGCAAGTATGAAGAAATCAGCCCAACCAAAAGCTTATAGATGCTTAACTATATAGAAAATACAAAAACACTGCTTAAATACTGCTTATTGTACATATGACTTATTGCCCATGTCTCCTTAACTTTTAAAACCATCCATTTAAAAAGGGTCATTTTTAATAAGCTTTCTTAACAAGTGTGTACGCGTACTGTATGCCTATATAACCTCCTCTTTAGAAAAGAGGACAGTGCTGTCTGTGTTTCTGAAGCAGAACAGTTGTATTTCAACTGCACAACTTGTGTAGTACAGTATACTTTTAACAAACTCTATATGACAAGTTAAACTAACTGATTACACACAAAAACTGCATTTTAGACAGTAGAATAACCAACAAAATGTTATAATATATAATATATATATATATATATATATATATATATATATATATATATATATATATATATATATATATATATATATATACACACACACACACACACACACACACACACACACCACTATATATAATTTTTATCTTATTTAACATCATGTAATCAACTGGAAGCCATAATACAGTACTTCATGATAGACTTCAAAATGTCACATTTTCAATGACAGTTTTTTGTCAAGTATATGGAAATCTACAAAGAGGTAGCCTATGTAATTCAATATCTCTTGATAACAAAAACAAACAATAAAAAACAATCAAAATACTACCATAAATATGATTAATATTTTTTCAACTCACAATAGATGCAATAGATGGTAAAAAAAAAAAAAAAAAAAAAAAAGTTTAAACCATCATAGGAAAACCTTTAAAATAATTTATTATAAATAATAAAAATTAAATAATATTTAAAATATTAAAAAGGGACTTGAGTTTCACCCACAACGGCAGTAACAGCAGACAGCTTGCTGCCTGAAATTGCTAATATTTAACAAGTTAACATTGGAGATATGATACCAGTACAATTACTTTCGTGCAATTCTGTCTCTTCAGCAGACAAGCCTTTCTAAGACGGGATTCTATCTCTTAATAATAAACCAATTCTGTCACATTGCGTTCACATCCCATCACTTCTACAAATCAAAGGTGTCAAAAATGCTTGGATACTGATGTCAGGCAGGAAGTGAAACAGATCATGATTGATCAGTACTTGCAATATAATGTCTTATTTCAGTGAAAGGAAATTAATAAGAATCAGATGCCTTTCTCATCTTAAAACATACCAAATGATATACAACATGTAAAAATTAAATAAAAGCCACATACGTTACTTTCTGCACTACATTTATTTTGTTAAAGCTTAAAAACCCTGGAGACACTTCATAAAAAATTATTAAAAGAAACATAACAGTTTAACATGTTGCTCTCTTTCATGTCTAGTAGCACATGGATAAGAATAACAGTTCCATTGTAAAGCAGTTAGGACATTAAGCACTGCATTTTAACCTTACTGGCGAGAAGATTTTCCATCCTAGGACTCCACACCTCAAGCTACAACCTTTCCAGGATATGTGGGTGTGAGAAGAACAGTACTAAACAGATTCTGAAAAAGCAATATAGGGTTTAATGGCAACTGAACGAAAAACAGCACTTTTAAATATTAAAACAAAAAAAGCAATATCACATTTAATTTAGTCATTAGGTAATGTATTTGATAATACAAATGTACAACTTGCTGTATACGATAAGGGCTTCATAGTAAGGGGAATTCCTTAAGGACCATGCAGTCTTGGGGGGGGATCAACGATGTATCATACGTCAGTGCAGTGGAAGTGTGGTAGCATACTGCAAAATCCCTGAACTGCACTATCCCATTGATGACTCCTTTAAATAGTGCTGTGCCAGGTCGCTACTCTCCTTGTTGGGGGGTACCAGGTGATGCACCACATCATTTAATTTCCAGTGTGGCCCATATTGTTTACTGTAATCATGTAATACATTTGCAAAAAGTGAAAACTGGCAACTTATTTAAATACAACTCTGAATAAACTTTATAAGTTCACACCTAATGTTTTTGATAGATAAAACTGAAACCACGTTATACATTGCAGGGATATTCCACCAGCAAGGTACTTGTTTTGCATTTACTTTAGTTGTCCTAGTTCTGCTGGAGGGTAGCAATTATTTGTATTGTTATTGTAAACAGAGACCTCAGTTCACTGGAAAATGATTAAGCTGTAGAACAACAAATCAGAACCATTCTGAAAACGCAAAATTGTTAAAGTTCATTCAAATTCCGAGGACTTCTCCTGTGCCTTCAACTCATACCAAAGATTCTTAATCGGATTTAGATTGGGACTTTCACTAGGCCATTCCAGAACCTTGATTTTATTCTTCTTTAACCATTCTGAAGTAGATTTTGATGTGTGCTTTGGATCATTGTTGTGTTGGAACATGCAGTTGCGCTTTAAACAAAGTTTTGTAGCAGAGGGTTTCAGGTGATTGGCCAATATCTTTTGGTATGCTATGGAAACTGTTTTACCATGCAACTAAATTTCCAGTGCCATTAGAGGAAAAATAGTCCGACAGAAGGACATTACCATCTCCACGCTTGACAGTAGGTATGGTGTTCTTTTCTTTGTACGCCTCACCAGACTTTCTCCAAACGTAACGACTATCGGTGTGACCAAATAGCTATATTTTTGTTTCATCACTCCACAAAACTTTTGACATATCCATTATTCAAATGCTGTTTTGCAAATTAAGTGATTGTCCCTGCGATGTTTTCCAAAGAGTGGCTTTTTCCTTGGTCTGTGACCATTGAGACCTTCACCATGCAATACTCTGCCTATGGTTGAAATGGAAACCCCAGTCCCACCTGCAGCCAATTCACTTTGAATATCTTTGGCAATCAATCTTGGATTGTTATTAACCTTCATCACAATTCTTCTACTTGTTCTTGGTGAAAGAACCTTCTTTCAACCAGAGCGAGGGAGCATTGCGACAGTACCACGAGTCTTGTACTTCTTGATAATAAAAACGGGAGTTGAAATTGGGATACTCAAATGATTGGAAATCTTCTTGTACCCTTCTCCAGCTTTATGACAATAAATAATTTTTTGCCTAAGGTCTTCAGATAGCTCTTTACTTTTTCCCGGATATTGACTTATTGGTAATGACAGCAATCATTCTACGCCTAACCCTTTTATACTCTCTAAGAATGTTCACCTACAATCCAGCATTTTCTAGACTTTGAAATTTCTAGCACCTTGTAGACAATACTATTATAGCATCAAAGGGTATGCATACTTTTGAATTAGCATTTTCTGAAAAAAAAAAAATCATAGACATCTATTTCTTGTAACTAATTTTGTCATCTTTGTTTTTGAGAAATTTCCATTGGGGTATGTAAACTTTTGACTGTAGTCCCACTTTCAATAAATACATTGAAAAAGGAGGAGCACTGTTAGGTGTATCACTGAAAATATATTTCCCATATTTGTACTGTGGAAAATGAATCTCTAATTTTTTTGAATGGGATCATCCAGTTGATATTTCCCATATCACACGGCCGAACCCATTCAAAAATCATAATCAAGAATCACACCATAATCATAAACATGCGCTCATTAATACCAGCAACAGAGCACAACCCCGGAGCAAGTTGTCAAATGGCAACAAGTCCCTCCACGTCCAGCGAAAATCAGATAAATTCAATATCAAAACTACCTTGTCAACAGGCCCTCTGCATTCAATCTTCTGGTTGATTCCAAACTGCATTTTCTATGAGGGAGTCACCGTAAACATCTACAAAATCGGCCACCTGAAAAATCTCCCATTCACAGCCACAGATGCTTTGGAATACACTCTGATTCTGACTGAAGCCACGTTCACTAAAGGCTCACAGAAATGTTAGCAAAGACAAACACCCTCAGAACAAACTGGTGAATATAAAAATGGTTGTGTATAAAAAAAAAAAAAAAAAAAAAAAAAGGTTAAAGCATATAATTTTAACACATTCCCTAACCATTTTTTCAGCCTTTTTTGGGAAAAAAAAATTGTCATGGAAACCTGACTGCAAAATAAACAGAACTGGCAAAGCACAGAAGAAAAATGCAGTTCCACAACACCTTATTCCCTGAAAAAAACACAGAAAACTTTTGTTTTAAAAGTTAAAATTGTTCACTTTGGTTACAGTCGCATTATAGCTCCTAGTACAGACCGAACTTTAGAAGTCTGGCAGAGATTATACAAAATACTGCATGGGGTAGTGTGTGACAAACGAGAATGTAACGCCCACCCTCAGGGTGAGATGCTTGGATAAACCCCTCTGGCGTTGCCCTCGGGTGGGTATTCAATTGTTATATCACACACTACCCCATGCGGTGTTCTCTATATAGTGAATGTAAACATATTTTTGATTAACACCCACCAGCAACAAAACCGACAATATTAACTGTATGTTAAAGCCCTATTAGAGCAGCTGAAACAAAACATTTTTACACCTTGTTTGGTACTTGTAACTGATGCGCAATATCGGTTTGTGAACAAAAGTTCCGAAACACACCTGGAAGTTCTTCATAAATGTCTTCATCTATGGGCTCAATGGCTCCAGGTTCCTCATTCAAAGCAACGTCATCATAGGTCTGTCCATCATCATCTTCCGGAATAATGCCAGATGCCATGTCTATTTTAATAAAAAAAAACGACAAAAACAAAAGTAGGCTTGCAGTCTAAAATTAATAAAACACGTATTCAACTTTCCCATTAGAATGAGAGTCTCATGCTGTACATATTTGAGTCTTTCACCACTCTAGTCCAACCTATACCCCACCTGTAAAAGAAGAAGTCCACATTTACATTTTATATGTTAAAACAACTGGATATAAAGACCACTAGTTTAACGGTCATTGATAACAGGTTTTACTGCATACTGTAACATGTGAAACAGGTCAAAATGACCATTAAGAAAACGCATCTAGTTTTCTTAACGAGTTAAACCATAAAGACCATTCAATATTAACTGACTCACCTCTCAGTACAAATTGTATTTGCTCTACCCATTCTTCTGCATCTTTCTGAGAGGCTGCAGTAAACTGAATTAATATAAAAAGAACAAATAATCAGCAGCAGATACTGTAAGGAATGCAAAATATTATTCATGCCACATCTTAAAATAAAATAACCATTAGCTATTCTTTCCGTGTATTACGGTACTTTTCGTGCAAGGGTGCCTCCTATAATGTACACTTCATTTGGACAAATGTACGTAATTGAAGCCAAAGATGATGGATTTGAATCTCTGATAAGCAGCTGACAGCTGTACAGAGAAGAATCTGCTTCTCTTCATCAATGTCACATGCAAACTGATGAACATTCACCTGTGACAATTAAGCGACATCTGTGAATTTCTTTAGACTGCTGCCGTGTACAATCTTCTTAAAAATGTAAATGTCAGGTTCAAGCACTCCACCTGACAACTTCATTAACTGGCTTTCAGCTGCAATCCCTGACATTTCAAACGCATTAATCTTGCACTCAGCATTGATGCTGGATTAATATAACTAAAAAATGCAAAGTGTTTAACTTCAAAACGGTTATACAGTGTACAAAGTGAGCAAAGTATGTTGAACTAGCTAAACATTTTTGAAAATGTTTTTAATTTATCAATAAATTAAAAAATATGGCTTCTATTCAAGAACCTTCATTCATTGACACAATAATTCCCATATGGGTATTTACAAGGTGCAATCCCATCACAATGTATTGCAGTGCAAAAAAAAGAAAAACAGACCAAAAAATACTGTAAATATTCAACAAAGGTCTTCAGTTAAAACAGTATTATGAAAACTTAAGTACTACTTTCTAGTCACATATATTTTTTATAAAGATGCATTTGTTGTCAACTTCTTTCCAAAGAGGGGTACTGGCTGTCAAACCTGATAGATGCGTTTCTCAGGAGCAACGATTTCAAAACACCAATCTTTCTTCGAATCTTTTCTGAGTGTATTATTCATCCTGACTGTGTATCCATCTATAGCAAATTCACCTTTCTGCTGCTTGTCTGTCAGAGATAAAAACAACAGAAAAGAACTCGCTTGTTTACCAAGTTGAGAAGTATGGGTCAGACAGAAGATGTTTCTTTACACCATTTCATTTCATTACATGTTCATGTACTTTCGACAGTCCCCATTTTCAATTAAAAAAAAAAAAAAAAAAAAAAACTGATGCATGTTCTTTTTCAAACGCCAGCAATATACAATTTACCACACATTTATAACCGATAACTCACATTTTTAAAATACAAGGTGTAACATTTGTTTAGTTTTTATTGTGATGCATGGCCTTTCTTCTGTCTGAAATATTTAAATGTCAATTGTACAGATGCCAACTTCTGAAAGGAGCACAGAGTAGCACGTGCCCATTGGCTGCTAGCCCTTAGAAATTAAAAGGTTCTTAGGTACTGGCAAGCCAATGACCTATGTTTTGCTGTTCAATCAATACTTTTCGTAGTTGTAAACACACTGCATTTAGAAATTTAAGAAACCCAATTTAAAAAAAAAACTTCAACACTGACTTTTAAATAAATAAATAAATAAACTGAATCTATTTATTCTGGATTAGTAATGAGGATCTCATGCCATCAAACCTGGACTGAAATACTGAACTCAAAACTTTACAAAAATAACAACACCTCAACACAGATTTAACAGTGTGATTCTTTGACAAGCTTATATAATAAACTTGAGATATAAATAATAAAAAAAAAAAATACAAATTATTCCTAGGGGGCAATATTTTTGGAATGACCTGATTAACAATACAGAGTGGAAAAAAGAGTCTGATTAACAATACAGAGTGGAAAAAAGAGTCTGGATGACTCCATAAAAATTTTGTACCCCAAATAAAGTAAGAGAAACACACTTTAAAATGTAACATAAAACATATCCATCTAACTCTTACATTGCCAGAATCACTGATATAAACCAAAACTGCAACAATGACTCGGAAACGTCTTACTTCTTTTCGACTTTTTTGGAATGATCTTTGTAAGCATATCTATGATGGAACAGGTCTTCACATTACCTTAACAGCTAAAGAGATCACTTGCTTTTATGAAAATAATTCTAACAAGGGGCTTGAATTCATTGTAAATCTCTTTTTAATGCACACAAATCTAAGTTTTCAAGTTATATTCCAAAATGCAGTTCTTACGAGAACTTAATTTAGATTCTTTAGAACACTGAATTTCATTTCACTGACAGTTTTGCAGTAAACATGGTATTCATGCTGTGTTACACTGTTGTCTTCAAACAGTAGAATACTTCTTTCTCAGCTATGCTGAGATACTTTGCTTGATTTGGGTCAAACACCCGACAGACACTGAACAATGCAGCTGCAGGTTGACAAAATCGGGCAGTAGTGTTGCACTACATAATTGTTGAAATCAACTGACACCGCTGAAAAAATTTAAAGTGTGAACGGCTACATTGCTAGTTCAACATCATTCGCTAACCATGAAAAAAGCTTTTTTTTTTTTTTTTTTTTTTTTTGTTGTTAAGGTGGAATTTCAAGTCTGTGTTGGCAAAGTTCAATATTCTTTACTAAAATCACGGAATCTGCGACACCAGTGACTTAATCCGAGCCTTACTAAAAAGCAACCAAGTAAACGTGCAACTGATAATGATAGCAAGGCGACATTTGCAAAGCTGTTTTTGAAAGACCCTGTGACACAAATACAATGATTATTGGTTGTAAATCTCCCTCCCGACCTGTGAGGGCACTAAGCAGCGAGAACAGAGTTCCTTGGATGGGCTGGCCTGATAGTTCTTTCCCAGGGTTCAAGGGAAGTCAGCCAGCTAGGAAGGGGGTGATACCGTTGCAATAACGCATTGACCTGGAAGGGAAACTACGTGGCAGCCGCAGATTGGAGAGGTGGCTGCACTCGTTTACCAAGGGGTCATGTGTGACAGCATAAAAGGGGAATCTTAATCTTTCCTTCGCACTGGTTTGTGTATATAAACTGAGAAGGACTGTGAAAGACCCTGTTGCACATAAAGTACAGCGAGTGTTTTGTTTGCTTGTCTTGTGCATTACTAGAGAGCTAACACAGATTCGGACAGCACTTCACCATTGTCACAAATATAAACTTGTATCGACCTCCACAAGCACTACTGCATGCACCCTGGACAGGTGACCATGTCTGCATTATTGTGGGGTAGATATTGTTTATTATTTGGGACTCTCTTTCCCATGATACTTAAGCCGTGCAGTACACATTGGTGTGTATTCCCGGGGGATTATTGTTTTGGTCCACTAATTCATTAAAAAAAAATTAAAACAGGAAAACACACGCATGGAATTGAAGTAAAATTTCACGAAGTATTCATCATTTAATTATTTAATAAAAATTGTAGTATTATACCCCTTTGACGTACCGCCATAGCAGAACCTCCAAAATAGTATCTGCTATGGTCAAATTGTAGCAGTTGGCATCTCTGCACAAGCACATTTTATATCAGATTGCACCTTTTTTATATCTTTTTTTTTTTGTATTTAACATTCCCAATAATTTTACACCCGATTGTCTTCCCAATTTGAAAAGTCCACTCATTTTCCCCCCTCACTGCGGTGCAGGAGAACAGAATGTTCAATGGGCATCCTCCAATCCCAAGACCGGCCAGCTTCCTCTTTTACACCTAGGAACTTGACAGTGAATGTCAGGGAGCTACCAGTTTCTAGAGTACAAAGGCCAATCCTACAGGTGTCAGCCTAAGCTTACTAGGCACCTGGCCGGTAGTGTCCGCTGTACTGTGATGAGGAGAAACCATCCCTGACTTTCCCGTCAGAATGCCCTGAAAAGACCAGCTACTTCGCACAGCCAGGACATGAACCTGCACACCACATGGCTGCGTTTCTACCCGGTGAGCCACTCAGAGACGCACCACAGTTTGCATCTTTAAACACTGCATTGTTCTGGCTTGTAACTGTGAAGTATGGCTGGTATGGTCAGTGGTCAATAAATATGAACCCTACTGGCAGCAGAATTGGATAATGACCATTATGAAACTTGACTTAGCCAATGTGGCAGTGAAACAGTTCATTTTCATAGACCACCACTTGTAATGGAACTTGACAGAGACATACAATACACCTCTATACCTTCAACAGGGTAACCAACAAATCTAGCATACCATGTTTTTAAATACTCTAAAGAGACTTGCACACACCTTTGGAGATGAACAGTAGACTCCTATAATGTTTAATGCCAAGAGAACTGGAGGTGTGAGTCTGCACGACGCTTGATTTTAGCACAGGTCATTTTGAGTTTCTTCACTTTCTTTTTACACCAACATTCTTTACAGTGTATCAAATTAGTATTGGATGTAATGAATCTACAATACCTTTGTCACTTCCAAAATAATAGAAGGTGTGGTTGCTTAAAGCACACCAACGCTTTTGCCATTCAGGTCCAAAGAAGCTGTGATCTGAAAGAGAAGTGCAGATAAAGCAGGAGTTTAAAATCGAATTCTGTTATGGATGTTCTAGGGCGTAAAAGCAAACAATTGACTGTTTGTATTTATTTAATTAGTTATTTCAAAATTAACACATTATAACTTAAGTTATATAACTTTCTATTTCACCACACTAATAAAAATGATTTCCTACCTTTTCTGCGCTTTTCTAGGTATCCTGCTTTAAAAACTGATTGCAGATCTTGGGCTGACACTGGAGGTGACTGGTGTGCTGCTGAAAAGTAATATAAAGAATACATGTTAACAGGTTACCATAACTAAGGAAACCAATGCAGTTTTACAATGGCAGAAAATAGTACTTACAACCAAAGCAGCTGAACGAAAGTTGACCATTGTGTGTAACGTCCTCATTTAAGCATGAACAATGTTTGCTTTCCATACATTACATTATTTTTCTTTACAGTATACACCGTTATCTAGTTTTCATGAACCCTAAAAAGAACAGCTTGACTCAGTGAGCAATCTATATTATGCTCATGTAATTAAAAAAACAAACAAAAAAAACCACACACTTTACCTGTATTATATAATGTGGTACATCTGTTCTTGCCAAATACAGCAGTTGATTGTTTTCATCTACTATACCTAAAATGAATAGTTAGTTACTTCCCTTCACTTAATCTCTTTTAGAGACATTAGTGTACTGTTCTGCAGTAACCCAACACCTGTTTATTTTTTGGGGGTTAAACTGGAGGAAGGGAGCGATCAAGTAGCAATTCCCAACTCCTCAACTCCCACTACTAGGCTATAAGAAAGAAAGAATAATCTGAAACATCAGTAAAGCTCCTTGGTTTTTCAATTCTATTAAATCCGATTTTCAATTACAGCTGTGTTTCAGTCTTGGCTGCTTCTGTCATTATCAGCAGTTATTTTTTTATAACAATCTGTCAAGCATGGGAATGTACAAGTTACTGTAAGTCCAGCAAGAATCAGCTGTTTTTCTGAGTCTTGCCAAAAGAATGCTTAAGTGCTCTCACGCATTGGCACAAACACTTCATATGAAACAGAGTAGTGAACTTTGTTCCTGGACTGTAAACAAAACAGTCTTTATATGGAACACATTCCTGCACAAAGATACATACAAAGTATGCCACTAAGGCAACATGCATAAGATTTAAGCCATGAATGCAACCTTAAGACCCTAGGTTTATTCTATTTAGAAAAACACATCAAGTAAAGTTATTCTATGTCCCCAACGACTCTTCAGTTCCAAGTTTCTAATACACATTTATATTACACTTAAGATTATTCAAATTCCAAGTGTACTGGAGGTTTTTAAATGAGAAACTAGAAATGGGAAGGATTTGTCAAAAAAATAAATAACAAAACAAACACAAGGAAATAATGCAAGTGTAATGACATTTCTGAGTTCTTCACATTTAGATCCACCACCACTTAGGTCAATTGAGATCCCAGTGGGGCCCTACCTTGAGGGCAGTCCGGCAATGTTTCATTTTTTTTTTTTTTTTTTTTTTTTGTTTTTTTTTTACATTAATTAATGGATTCACAAAAATAGATGGATTTTTTTTTTCTTGAGTTGCAGTACTTAACATTCTTTCATGACTGTTACATCTGTCTAAAAAAAAAAATTAATATTAATATTATGAGGAGGGGGTGTGATTAAGTAAAACATAGCGTGCTATTCAGTGTACATGAAATTATTGTTTAAGTATCCAGTTAGATTTTAAAGTATGATTAACGATACAGCTCCTACAATACATATAACCACCAAACAACAAGGTTCTTAATGACTAGAACTGGATTTATAAAATACGCTCAAATCTTTAACTCAGGAGCTTAATAGAGAGTAGAGTTGTGCTGGGTATGCCTATAGTACGATTATCGATTACTCGAATAACATCATTCTTTGGGGAAAAAGTCACAAAAAGGTTTCTGATAAAATGTTTTTATTTCTAATTAATAATTACAATAAAACTTGCGATTTAAGGCGGCCCAGGGCTGGCCTAGATTTAGGCCTGCAATCCAGGACCAGGGCCGGTCTTTATATATAAAAAATATATAAAGCGACAGCGAGTGGAAGCGACAGCGAGTGGGAGAAGTACAGGCGTGGAAAAGTACAGAGCCGTTTCGAAGCAGAAAGGAGAAATTGCATCTTGAATTGCTTTAATCAGAAAACAGAGGACATTGGGGAAACACAGCAGCAGCTCAAAGTCAAACAGCCGCGTGTGTTTTTCTGATAACAAACAAGCTGAAACTCGGAGCAGCTGATTCAAATTCAGCATCGTTTTGAGACACGGGCGAGGGGAGGAGCCGACAGCACAGCAGAACAACGCAGTTAAACGAGGCAGTCTTCCCAGCGACAGCGAGTGGAAGCGACAGCGAGTGGGAGAAGTACAGGCGTGGAAAAGTACAGAGCAGTTTCGAAGCAGTTTGAAAGCAGGTTGACAGCTGCAGAAGAAACTAAACTTCAAAAAAAAAAAAAAAACCTCAACATGGTCTTCAAGCCTGTAATCTGTGACACCTGCTTGATGTGGGAAATCCGAGAAAACCCAGCGGAGCTAAACCAAGTGTGCGTAAAGTGCCGCGCGATCCAGGATTTGCATAAACTAGTAAGTATGCTAGAAATGGAGCTGGAGGAAGTGAGACAGCAACAGGATCTTGAGGAACTGGCACACCCACAATTCATGGAAGTCTGCATCACCCCTAACAGACTGAAAGCCACCAGGGAGATAGAAGGTCAGAACAGCTGGGTTCAGGTAGGCAGAAGCAGGGAAAAAAAGAAACTTCGTCAAACACAACCACCAGAAATCAAAACAACCAACAGATTTGAGTCACTTCAGAATTTTGATGAGCAGAACCAACAACAAGAGAATGAAAGGAACAACATCCAGGACCCCATTGACAGTGGTGACCAGACAGCAAAAAGAAGGGAGGTCATGATTGTTGGGGACTCCATATTGAGAAACACAGCAAGTTCAATTCACAGTTTGGACCCCCTTACTACAACAGTGTGCTGCCTTCCGGGAGCCTCGGTCAAGCACATCACTGAAAACGTGGACAGGCTCCTAGAACGAACAGGAGACGACCCGGTAGTAGTCGTCCACATCGGTACAAACAACATTGGAAGAGACAGACCAAAATCCCTGCAAAATAAATTCAGAGAGCTAGGAAGGAAATTAAAAGAGAAAACCAAAACTGTGGTATTTTCTGGTATACTACCCGCACCTTGCAAAGGACCATATGGACAGCTGGAAATAATTAATCAAAACGCATGGCTGAAGACGTGGTGCACACGGGAAGGCTTCACCTATCTTGATCATTGGACCACATTCTACAACGAGGACTATCTGTATAGACGGGATGGACTGCATTTAAATAACAAGGGAACTAGTCTACTCGGAGAAAAGATCCTCGAGCAGGTTCGGAAGCATTTAAACTAGAAAGGAAGGGGGGAGAAATCAACAAAAAAACAGAAGGGAGACCGCATCAAAACAAGAACAACAACTCAGGTAAGACAACCATTAAATGTATTTATCTAAATGCTAGAAGTATCAGAAACAAAATTCTAGAACTTGAAGCTACTGCACTAACAGGTAACTATGATGTGATAGGTGTTACAGAAACGTGGTTGTCTGAGAGTGATGGGGACGAATATAATATTTGTGGGTATACACTGTATAGGAAAGACAGGCAGGACAGAAGAGGAGGAGGGGTAGCGCTATACATAAGAAACAGTCTTGAAGCCCAGGTGTTAAACCTGGACAAAGAAAATAAAACCGAATCAATATGGGTCAGAATAACAGACAAAAATTCAAAAGGCATAATAATAGGAGCATGCTATAGACCGCCAGATTCAGACGGTGAGCAAAATAATCTGTTATACAATGACATTAGAAATGTGTGTAGCAAAGGAGAAGCCATACTAATGGGGGATTTCAACTTCCCCCAAATAAAATGGGAAAACCCGGTGGGTAGCGCGAAGGATGAAATAGAAATGGTGGAAATGACAAATGACTGCTTCCTAACACAATTTGTGAAGGCACCCACTAGAGGGGAGGCATGCCTTGATTTAGTCTTTTCAAATAACGAAGATAGAATAACTAAAACAGAGGTCAGAGAACCACTGGCAAACTCAGACCATAACATGGTCTCATTTGAAGTGTTTTTTAAATCCCCAAAAGTAAAGACTAAAGTTAAGGTTTACAATTTTAGAAAAGCAAACTATGAAGGCATGAAACAGAGACTAACAGAAGTAGATTGGAGTAAAATAGAGAAAACACCCACAGAAGAAGGATGGTTGTTCTTCAAAAATGTAGTACTAGAGGCGCAAAACAATTACATCCCTAAAGTAGACAAATCTAAATGTAAAACTAAATTGCCAAAATGGTTTAATAGATCAATTAAAAAAAATATTCAGCGAAAAAAGGCACTTTACAGAGCATTAAAAAAGGACCAAAAAGAAAGTACGCAGAAAGAGTACACGGAACTGCAAACGCAAGTCAAAAAGGAAGTTAGAAAGGCCAAGAGAGAAATAGAAATGAACATTGCTAAGGGAGCTAAAACCAATTCCAAAATGTTTTTCCAATATTACAACAGCAAGAGAACATTCAAAGAGGAGATTAAATGTTTAAGAGATACAAATGGCAAAATCATAGAGGAAGAAAAAAAAATAGCAAATATGTTAAATGATTACTTTTCACAAGTTTTTACAAAGGAAGATACTGACAACATGCCCCACATGTCATCCAGTTCCTATCCAGTTTTAAATAACTTTAGCATAACTGAGGCAGAAGTGTTAAAGGGACTAGGAGCTCTTAAAATAAACAAATCCCCTGGGCCGGATGAGATCCTCCCAGTAGTACTCAAAGAAATGAAAGAAGTAATTTACAAACCGCTAACCAAGATCATGCAGCAGTCTCTTGACACAGGGGTGGTACCGACAGACTGGAAAATTGCAAACGTAATACCGATCCACAAAAAGGGAAACAAAACTGAACCAGGTAACTACAGACCAGTAAGCCTGACTTCTATTATATGCAAACTTATGGAAACTATAATAAGATCCAAAATGGAAAATTACCTATATGGTAACAGGGTACTGGGAGACAGTCAACATGGTTTTAGGAAAGGGAGATCGTGCCTAACTAACTTGCTTGATTTTTTTGAGGATGCAACATCGATAATGGATAATTGCAAAGCATATGACATGGTTTATTTAGATTTCCAGAAAGCTTTTGACAAAGTCCCGCACAAAAGATTAATTCTCAAACTGAACGCAGTTGGGATTCAAGGAAACACATGTACATGGATTAGGGAGTGGTTAACATGTAGAAAACAGAAAGTACTGATTAGAGGAAAAACCTCAGAATGGAGTGTGGTAACCAGCGGTGTACCACAGGGATCAGTATTAGGTCCTCTGCTATTCCTAATCTACATTAATGATTTAGATTCTGGTATAGTAAGCAAACTTGTTAAATTTGCAGACGACACAAAAGTAGGAGGAGTGGCAAACACTGTTGCAGCAGCAAAGGTCATTCAAAATGATCTAGACAAGATTCAGAACTGGGCAGACACATGGCAAATGACATTTAATAGAGAAAAGTGTAAGGTACTGCACGCAGGAAATAAAAATGTACATTATAAATATCATATGGGAGATATTGAAATTGGAGAAGGAATCTATGAAAAAGACCTAGGAGTTTTTGTTGACTCAGAAATGTCTTCATCTAGACAATGTGGGGAAGCTATAAAAAAGGCTAACAAGATGCTCGGATACATTGTGAAAAGTGTTGAATTTAAATCAAGGGAAGTAATGTTAAAACTGTACAATGCACTTGTAAGACCTCATCTTGAATATTGTGTGCAGTTCTGGTCACCTCGCTATAAAAAAGATATTGCTGCTCTAGAAAGAGTGCAAAGAAGAGCGACCAGAATTATTCCGGGCTTAAAAGGCATGTCATATGCAGACAGGCTAAAAGAATTGAATCTGTTCAGTCTTGAACAAAGAAGACTACGTGGCGACCTAATTCAAGCATTCAAAATTCTAAAAGGTATTGACAGTGTCGACCCAAGGGACTTTTTCAGCCTGAAAAAAGAAACAAGGACCAGGGGTCACAAATGGAGTTTAGAAAAAGGGGCATTCAGAACAGAAAATAGGAGACACTTTTTTACACAGAGAATTGTGAGGGTCTGGAATCAACTCCCCAGTAATGTTGTTGAAGCTGACACCCTGGGATCCTTCAAAAAGCTGCTTGATGAGATTTTGGGATCAATAAGCTACTAACAACCAAACGAGCAAGATGGGCCGAATGGCCTCCTCTCGTTTGTAAACTTTCTTATGTTCTTATGTTCTTATATATATATATATGAACACAAAGCAGACTTGGGGCTGCCTGTTCGTATCACATGACCAGCGTTCCCTCTAAGGCTAAAATGCATGCATTTTTCGGAGTAATTGGCAACAACCTTCACACTCAGTTTACTAACTTTCGCAAGTTATTATCATAAATATCAGCCTCAAATCGAGACTCCAGCCACTTGAGGTAAACCTATTCTTTTGAGACCATTCTTACAAAGCAGCTGTCTTATAGCTGATTCTGTGATTTCCCTCTGTAAAAATGCACATCACGTTAGTGCAGAGCTCGCTCGGGCAAAAGCAAATCTACTGGGACAAGGTGGGCAATTCTGCCTCTATAGTGAGTGCTGCTCGTGAACTTTAGTTTTTAACTTGCCATTTATAACTGAAAACTAAAATCAGTGAAGCACAATCTTCCTGCATTATTTACAAGTATAACTACTCCGGTAAACAAATAAAAATTTAAGTTTTACTATACACAATTAAGTGTATAGTAAATGAAGAATACCACGCCCATTATTTATTTATTTATTTATTTATTTATTTTTAGTTTATTCATCATGTGACTTCACTCCATTGCTGCTGAAACTCAACATGGCGGCTGCACCGACGAAGAAAAAAAAAGCAATGTTTCAGTAAGACAGAGCTAAAAGAAATCCGATTATCTATATGAGGATGGTGCAATAGTATTCTTAAAGTTTTTCTGTAATTCGCGTGGTCATGTGTACCATTAAATATCATAATGTCAGTCGTAAACACGTAGAGAAGAACAAAGCAAATAAGACGGCAACAATGGCAAAGCACTGCATTCTGTGCTGAAAAACGAAGACCTAAGGTACTGCGCTCAAGACTGAGCTTTCCCGAAGCAAGCTAAATTAATTGTTTATTTCATTATTGTATAATTTCTTTCTTTCCACACTACCTGCCTTTAATGAAGCTATAATTAGCAATTTTAAACGATTGCCATTTCTTAATTGAACTATATTTTCTGATGCTGAAGAAGTGAGCTCAAAACTATTTTTCTAGCTATACAATCTTTAAAGGAAATTGATCACTTTACTGTGTAAAGACAATTGACAGGATTAAATATGCTTTTACATTAAAAGTGGCGCTATTTAATTAAATTACAAGCTGGTAAGACATAGTCAACAACGAATCAGTCAACACGCCTTTGTCAGTGTTTCATATTTTATTCTGGTTATTACTGTAATGCCATTAAAACGCCAAACTTAATTTGTGGAGTCCTGTACAGAGGATTACTCTCACATGACATTGCTAGACTGCTGCTAAACTGATTCACATTTTTTATTGTTATTGAAAATACCAACAATAAGCTAAATAGGTTGTTGCAAAGCACCTTTATTTGTTTACTGAACTACTGTGTTAGTGGAAGACTGTGAATATGATTCTCACAACTGCGTTGGACATTTGGTTTTCAGAGCTGTTATAATATAATTTAGGTTTTCCTACACATTTTAATGCCAGCAGTGAGCCAAGTGATAGTCTATAAATATTATGACAGGTTTGAAGTGTCTTCAGGTGCTTTACTTACTATTACAGCAATAAGAGCAGAAAAGAATTGTGGTAATAATTATTAAATGTATTTATTTTAACTACCAACATTATATTTATGTTCAAATGCCATATTTAATAATTAATTCTTTTTTAAAAAGAGGCAACAAATGGAATTAGGCATTTTTGAAAAACAGAATTTGGTATTCCAAAGAATGGAACAGTTAGTAGCCCTACAGATGTATTGTTTCAAATTTAAAGTAGATTTTAAAATTGTTGAGATACTTGTGTTGGAATATTGTTTCAAAATTGTATAATGCAATAAAAACATATTAAAAGTGTTAATGCGTGGCCAAAGGTTTCTCGCTAATAAATTACCCTCTCAGTCAAAACGGCAAGTTTCTCAGTACCTAAAAAGCTTAGAGGGAACGCTGCGCATGACCACTTTAATTATCTAGCTCAGTAGCAGGGATCCCAAGAATCTGCTTGCTGCGGAACAAGGAAAAACAGATTTCTATGATAATATGGAAAAAACGTGGATTTTCTATCTTGGAGATTTTTTGGCAAGGCTTTGTTTGTTTGATAATAACCAAATCATAATGTGTAATGCTGATATTCAGTCTTTACTGGTAATGGTTAGGGACTAGAGAATAATAAAATGACAATGATAATAATAACGAGTAAACAATAGTTGCCAAGTACAAGAAGAAACATGTAATGTAAATTATATCAATGTTTATTACAAATGGAATGAATGTTAAATAGTTTATTTTTGTATAAAATTATTCCAGGTGTAACCGATTATTGAATAACTAATTATTATTTAATGCTGTGTCTTTCCTTAGGAGGAAGCAGCTGTATTAGGTGGTTAGTCATGAGCTTTTCTTGTGAATGTCAATCACTGTACATACAAAATGGTAGGCATTTGCAATCCGAGTGAAGTACCCATTACGAGAATAAATATTTATAGTTGCTGTTTCCTGCATTCTAAATACCTCTGTGTTCTTGAGAGAATAATGCGATTGTGGGTGTGTGTGTGGGTGTGTGTGTGTGTGTATATATATATATATGCTACTGTGCTGCACTGAAAAAATTATATATTATTAAGAAACATCTTCTACAAGTCAAAGATTACTGTATATCGAGGTAGCTCTTCCATTCTGAATGCAAGTTATCATTCCATTTAAAAATAAAAGGCCTACTTTTCAGTCATATGTGAACGTGCAAATGTGCTTTAAACCACAATTGCGAACGGGGTTGCAGACCTAAATATGTGGCTGCCATGGGACAGCCCAGTAGTTTGAACGGGGGTCTATGAAGTGAAAGTGGAGTTCAAATCGTGAGTATTTTATTTATTTATTTATTTTTTTAATCATTTCAAACAGAAATCATTCTTCATACTTCATTATTAGTTAGCTCATTCCAAGTTGCTTAAAATCAATTTTAAATTCCATTTATAATTCTGTTGGGAACGGCCTGTGTCATCCCTTACTGCCTTCTGTGCAGATCTACAATATGACAGCCTGGCAAAATGTGTCACCAAGCACACTGAGCCATGCAGTGAACTATCACTTCTTATTTAAAACATGATCACCTTTTCATACATTGCAATGCTCTGCGGACTTCAAATATATCGGAATATTACTGTAACTTTTTTATTGTTATTATTATTTTAATAAAAAGGAAGTGATTTAGTGTTTTTTTTAATTGTTTATACTCTGTTCAATGTCTTTTATAAAAGTTATCAAAAATCTACAGCAACTAAGTATTAACACTGTACTACATAAAATTTCTTGGGTGGTACTTATGGTCAAAATATGTATCTATCTGACTGCTTGTTAGAATCGTATAACTCCAAGCTCGACATTTCCATTAAACTTTGAATATACAGACTGACAGATCTTAGAAAATGGGTGAATCATTAATACAAATATGTATTAGGATATGTATTTTCATGTAGCTGACTCACAACAATTGCACAAACAATACTAACAGTTTTTTCAATTGCTTGTTAACATTATAACAAAAAAAAAAAAGCTACATATTTAAAAGGCCAACTATCCTTGACTGCCATTAAATGATTACTTGAATTTAAAAAACTGTCAATTTTTTAAACAAAATAAATTATGAAATTGTAAATGGTATACACTCTACATACAGCATGTGTAAGTGTTTTTCTAAGTAGCGGATTACTAATCAATATTTGCTGGAGTGGACTAATCCTTTATAAAATCACTTGCTTGGTGATTGAGGAGTTTGCTCAATCTGCACAGTTAATCCCTCTTAATCTGACTGAGCCCTTTATTTATTCCAGCCATTACTACAGCCGGCACTGGCAGATTATCATGTCTCAGCATGTGAACCGTGCCTTGACAACTGACACAGCACAGCGCTGTGAGACCAATCTTGTTAAACATAGGATCTGTCTCTTGTTAGGCCTGCAGGCAACACACAAGAATCAACACTTATAAACTGAATTATCAGGCAAATGACCCTCTAATCTGGGAGGCATCCATTGCATTTATAAACAAACAACTAGTCTAAATTCATTACATTCTGGGTTAGGGTATACAGAGCACTGTAATTACATAGGAGGTGTAATTTCATTTCCTTTTTTTAAATAAACAATTAGATTTATTTTTTTTTAAATAAAGTAACACACTTACCGATGCATTTATACAATCAAAAACAGCCAACAAAATGGGCTTGATCAATCTGTACTCTTACAAATGTAACTTTTGCATAAACCAAGCGATAACAAAAAAAATATGTTTTTTTTTTCCATTTGATATTGTTTTATGCAGTCTATATTATAGTAAGTTCCCTTTTCACAACTATACATATTTGTGAAAAAGGAAAGTAACAGCAAAATTGATAAACTGCTTTAGTCTCTTCTGCATGGTTTCTTAATGTTGACAGATAAAGTACATTAATCTTTACACCAGCTGTGAAGATCGTTTTACTTGCTGTTTTCAGATTCTGACAGCTACAGGAAGTTTTGACTATTTTCTAACCCTAAATGAATTAAAACCAACTTGACATTATGCTACCTATTTTTGCTCTGCTATCGTAAAAGAAGTGAACAAGCTACAGGTTTAACATTATAGGATGTGAAGGTTCACTAAACCTATTGTTTGGCATGTCAAATGCAAATTAGGAAATTACAACATCACTGTACCTTGTGGCCTTTTGGTGGAGACACACAGTGTAATTAACATTGCATCCTATTGTTGGTATTAGAATTACACACTTCAAAAGCAAAAAGGAAGCAAGACAGGATGCAGCTCACCACCCAGCTATAATCACCGAGTGGAATAGGGATTACTATTCAGCAGTTTTCATATCTACTACCACCACCTTGGGTCAATTTATAGTAAACTCATCTGAACAAAACACACTGTACGGGCATTTTAGAAAAGTTTGACATGCATAAAGATGGACAGATTCCCAACCAAGTTTTACCACAATTGAACAGATTCTCTACATACATCTAAAACAAAATATGTGACACAGACAGACAAACTGGGATTGTCTCCATATAGCATCCGGTAAGTTCTAAATAATGTGTTTGTTCGTTTCCTTCTCAAGCAATACTCATGGTGAGACATACTGAGATGGTTTGACTGACAGTCAGCCTCCATACACAGTACTTTACCCCAAGATTCAGATACACTCAATAATATGTGCTAGAGAAGGGGCTCAGCAAGTTTCGTCAAAATATATAGCATTTTATTGGCCAGCCAATTGCGTGTTTTGGCTTATCAACTTACACTTAAAGATGAGCAACAATCAAAACAAAGGCCTGGACCCTCCATCCAATCTGATCCTTCCCTGAATCTAATTTGGTGAAACAAATAGTACCAGAAATACAAGAGACATGAACCATGTACAAAGCACCGTACTCAACAAATACTCTATTACAGAATCTTACATTGCATTTTTGAGTTGAGAATGTTTGTGTTCAACTGACGTGATTACAAGCTACTATCAACTGTATCAAAATGATCAACTGGTCTGCTGTAATTTACTGCTAGGTTTTCAATCAGGACTGACTCCAGAGTACAGTCATTATGCCTATAGAAAAGCACTGTCAATTAACCAGGCTACAGTAATGTTGGGATGTGGGGTGATTTCTGCATAAGGTGTATTCATGTGGATATTCTCAATAAACAGTTATTGTACTTCTTTTTTTCTTTGAAATAATGGAAATAACCCAGTGCCTGTCTTGTTTTCTAATAACATCTAAAAACAGATCTTCAGTACCAACACAAAACCCTTTTTTTTCAGTTGAAAACCCATATGCAACCCCCAAATTAGAACAAACAGACAGATATTTGGAGAAAATGGCTATAGGCAAAAGTTGAGCTTTACCAGAATACCACAATTTAAAGTCTGGATTCAGTTATAGATACATAAAAAAAGAGGTATTTAAAAAAGCGTTTTTGGTACATCATAATAAATCAAGATATCTGCAAATCTAAAACATATTTTTTGTTTTTGCTCACTCTTCCCAGGTTTGGCTGGCATGTTTGACTTCCTTCAGGATGTCCTGCTGTCTCCATAGATACATCAAATGACGTCTTTCGCTCCCTTGTGCTGACTAACCCTTCTTGTCACCTATTTTGTCAATGCAGTCAAGGAAGGAGGGCTCCATGTCAGCTCTTCCTCTAGTGTAGCATCCACACAGTCTTCACACCTTTCTAATGAGCAGATCTCCGGTAAATCTGAGGCACTGAGCCACTTCCTCAGCAGATCTCTCTTCCCATGGGCAATTAATTCAGTGCTACAGGCGGAGGACAGCAGAATCCTTGGCATGATAGAATTTAAACCTAATGCTGATGCTGCTACACCCGGCTTCCAATTTAGGATTAGCCAACTTTATTGTGGGTGAATTTTTCCTCTCTAAAATGAAAAAAAAAAGCTAAATAAAAATATAATAAATAAATATAAAAAGCTTTGAGAATATATACCATTGTAATACTGCACCTGTCAATTAATTAGTGGCACTGTACATCTTGTGTAAACTCTAGTTTAAAATAGACACAGGCATATTGTAGGCTGGTGAAGCCAAATGATCTCCTTGAGCACATTTGGGTCACAATAAATGCTGTAATCCTTGCCATGTGTGCTCAATAAGTAATGGTTTTGCTGATTAATTATACCCTGGCTCAAGTCTGATATCAATGACCAATAGTATTTAGTATTTTTAAAGCATAAAAGGTTGACTCTGAAAACACATTCTTTAAATAACTTGCGAGTTAAAGCTTCGTAACTAGGCCCAACAGATGGACTAATCCCCATCTATTCTCCAAAACATTTTTTATGGAGATAGCACCACTGATGTGTCACATGTTATTTCCAGCAGGTCACGTGGTACAGAATCAGTAGCTAAGTCTTCACTCAAACCACAAGACGAAACTGGATTTACCTTTTAAAATATATGCTAATTTGATTGTGAATCCCCAGGCAATGCGCCACAGGCCGTTTTATTAAGTATATTCTGCTGTTCTTTCACATGGTAGCAGTGCGCAATAAACAAGACTGGGCCTGAGGGAACAACAACAACAACAACAACAACAACAGCAACAACAACAACAGCAGCAGCAGTAGTATATGAGGCAGCTGTACCCTCATCATAAATATGCACATATCCAAGTGCCAAACAGACAACTGTACCCATCAATGGCACATAAGACTATGCATTTAAGAACAATTTAACTGTTTCAGATAAAAATATTCCAATTTGTTAAATTCCCTCACTCGAATATTAATGTTAACCTTCATCTCCTGTAAGATATTTTGATATTGATAGTGAAGGTTAAATTAACAAAAACACCCACCTAACTTCCCTCTTGGTAGTTTATTTGTTAAAAAATAAAACAGTTGTCAGGTCTACTAGTAGTTTCTTACAAGTTACACGGAGAAGTTCAGCACATGTACAAATCATGTTTTAACGAAGGCCTCAAAAAACAGCAAGTGCAAATTATTTTTTCTGTGTTAATACACCTACCAGAATTTCATTCAGAAGTACATGTACACCAATACATAAAGAAGGGTTTAATAATTGATTTATTATACCAAGACAGAAATAAATCAGCGAAAGGAATGAATACAAAATACTGAATGCAGTATCTTCATGGTTTCTTCAACAAAAGCAAGACAGCTTTTTGGAATCTGTCACAACTTGGTTATGCCATTTATAATCTGCATATAATAATATGTTGACAACAGTCTGTAAAATGTCAGAGTCACACACTGGGAAAGAAGTTGCCTTGCTGCTTCTAATGTATTTTTGGAGGAATAATCTCATCTGCATAAGAATGTTACATCAGTAATTCATCTATACTCAACCACATGAAAGAGATTACATTTGTTAACCGTCAGTGTTACAAAGTGGCAAAGAACTTGACACATTTATTCTAATTATCATTGTTAGCAATAAATAGTGATGAAAAAAAACAACACTATAACCCTATTAAATCAGAACCTAAGCATATTTGATTTACAAGTGATTACTTAAGTTGATGATGTCTTAAATAAAACACTGAACTACAACACTACTTTTTCCAAATTGATAAATGGTACACTGACAAGCCAATGAGAAAAACCTCCAGTTTAATGTATGCAAATATGAGTGGTCATGTGACAATTCACTGCACAACAATGAAGGAAAAGCAGAGGACCTCTGACTTCACAAGGAGAAGAAGGAGTGTCCATCAAGAGAGTCTCCCAGGTGTTCCTGGAATGGCAAAGCAGGCAAACCAGCACCGGAAAGCATAACTTGGACACATCTAGCCCACAGATGTACACATTCTGGTTAGTCAGTGTAGGAAAGTTGGAAGAGATTTGTATTTTTGTTCTTGATAGTCATTAGCCCTTCTTAGAAATACCCAAACCAACTAAATAGACCAGTTTTCTGCGTTTGATATGCCAAGACTTAAATAATCATCAGCAACAACACATCAGTGTATTTATCTAATGCAACACTACATTTGAAATCAATGGAAGTCCATAGGAACTGTGACTGGCTTGAATATTGCAGTAGCCTAGGAAACCTTAATTACCAAAACACTGACAGGGTTAAAATTCAATTTGTGAAAGGAGAAGGAAATGTGTGTCTATTCTTACACCGCTACAGAATGCACACAGCAGGGTTTCATCTTGTGCCACCATCTCCACCAATCAGAAATCACTTTACCAACTGAATAGCCAAAGTCTTTAAGAACAGTGCCACCAGACCAGATCTAGCAATCAGGGCAAGCAGACCACAACATAATGCTGTCATTTAATGACGTTCTGAACACTATTAAAGCAGGTTAATAGATCACAGGTATATTCTAAAAAATAAGTTAATACGTATAGAGATGGTTTGGGTTGTTAGAAGGTCTGGAAAGGGTGCTTAACAATTGATTTTTAATTTATTTTTTATCAAGGCAGAAAGTGACAGCATTAGTAAGAGAGAGAGCCCAAGAAAAATATTTAAACCTTAGCATACTCCCAAGTTAGTTTAATAAACCTGACTTATTAAACCAAGTCATTAAATTATGTAAAAGCAGT